>NW_026614929.1:0-269592 GCF_030052815.1 Hevea brasiliensis
AGGACAAATATTTTGAAGCGATCTCAGCCATTCGTTTTGATTCTCTTTAATTCCTGAACATCCGATCATGTACTTCAAAATCCTGACCCTCCATCTCCCTCAAAATGAATCCTGACCCTTCATGGGGAGCACCCGATTCCTATAAATACCTGCATGAAAAACTGTTGAAAAAAGAAAGGAGGAGGGACAAAAAAAAGAAAGGCTGTTATTATAGCGGAAGAACTCTGAAAATTTCATTCAGTTTGTTATTCTGCTACTTTGAAGTATGGATTGGAAAGACTTTTGAAACTAGTTTTCTGAAGTGTTTCTTGAAAAGGATTTTGAACACTGGAACTCTACATTTCGGCTTGTTCATCACACGATCACGCCTTCACTTTCAACTCTTTATCATCTCTATTTTCATCCCATACATTTGGAGCTCAAATCCCACTCGGTTGTTATCTTGACCTAATCACATCATAGCTAAGCTCCCTCCAGTTCACGGTGAACATCAACTCTCGAGCTAATCGATCCAGCGGTCTTGTTTCTAGTGGCCACCCCATAATTATTCCTACAGAGTCAGCTCCTCCCAGGTAAGAGCTCACGTCGCTGTTTTATTAAGTGTTTGCGTTCATTTCTTTCGTATTCTCTCTGTCCTTTTTACGTATGTGATTTTTCTCCAAGTTCATCTCGTGCAAAGAGACCCAGAAATGTTATTCTCAGGTCATCTCTTTAGTGATTAGTGTGCCTTTTATTAATCTTCGTCATTTAGATACAAGCTTTTAGGTTCCTAGTAGAGTGTAAATGGTCGGAGTAAGGCGTGAGTAAGCTGCAACCTAAAGATCTCTCTTAAAGGAAAATCTGAATAATACATAAGGAAGATAGTCAAACTATTAGGTATAAGCAATGATTCGGCAAAGATGCCATAAAATGGAAGTAAAAGAAGCGAGTAGATTGGTCATAAATAAATATTGGTAAAATAAATACATGAGAGGTCGGTAAATCGGGTCTCATTTTCCCGTCTAAGAAGGATATTGATAAGTCCTATCCCCAACCTCTTTAAACTTGGGATCCTTATCTCTAGGTTCTTAGGGCACCAAAATTGGAGATCGGAAAAATACCTTTCGAGCACCTTTCTAATTTAAAAGAGATCGGAGGAGAGTTCTTATCAGGTCTTAACTCAAATTCTAATAAACATTTAAAAGAGATCGGAGGAGAGTTCTTATCAGGTCTCAACTCAAATTTTATTAAATAGGGATCGGAGGAGAATTCTTATCAGGTTCCCATCTCGAAATTTTAATAAATACCTAAAAGAGATCGGAGGAGGACCCTCACCCGACCTCCAATTAGAATTTTAATAAATAATCCATTAGAGATCGGAGGAGAGTTCTTATCAGGTCTCTATTCAAATAAATATTAAAAGAGATAGGAGGAGAGTTCTTATCCTATTCTCACACCAAATTTCAACCCGTATGCAAGATAATCCCAAAACCCAGAACAATTAAACGCCAACTCACTAAAAATTTGTCTCATTTACTTATGTATGCAGGTAATCCTAATTAGTGAAAAATCAAACATTCCTTTTACCAAAAGGATTAACATTCCCACTATAGCCCTGCTAACTAATTTATAAATGACACAAAATTAAATCTACTTACCCTTGTTAAGGGACGAGGTGGGGTGCCTAACACCTTCCCCACAGTTAATGGACCGAACCTAGAATCTCTGTTTTGAAGTGGTTTCATTTTTAATTTAACTCCTAAATGGTTTCTTTAGTTTCCCTCAAAACTAAGGTGGCGACTCCTCACTTTTCCCACTTGGTGAGTGATCGTCAGGCGACCATAAAATCCGTTCTGCGACGGCTTAGCGACTCAGCAGGGAACATGTATCCTAACCTTGATCTAGAGGTCCAAAAGTAGGCTTAATTTTTATGCGATCAAATTATAGTTAGAGGGCTCACTCGGCAATGTCTTATATGCTAATTATTATTCTTTGCTAACTATTTTGTTTTGCTGTTCTATCTCCTACTGATTGCTCTTCATTTCAAAGAAAAAGGAAAAAAGGAAAAATGGAAAAATAAAATCCCCTGAATCGGGAAGAGGTAAAAGTGTCCCTTCACACACGAACACTTACACAATGTCCTCACACACTATAGTCCTAACCGGGCTTTCTTACCCTTTTAGGAAAGTAGGAGGGTCATGTAGCGGTGCAGTGGGTTTTACCCGTTAGTATCAGTGAAGGCTCTGCTCAAATTGAAACTCGTTCTATCCATTGTGATACTCGTGGAATTTTCAGACAATATCATGGGGTAGAATGGGGCTCTCTTGTTCTGATGAGGGCAATTTAGGAACTGTGGCTATTAGAAAAATTAGATCTGAGCTAAACCGTCACAATAGTGAAAGCCGTAGTAAAGCGCCTCATAAGATAGAACCATCCGGATAGGTAGCGCTTACAGTGTCGAGTCTCCCTATTATAGGACAACAGGGGACATGTTTACTCTTACCTTACTCTCGTTCGATTTCTTTTCGTTCATTTTGTGAGGGTAATCTTGAATTCTACTGAAACACTTACACATTTTCCTACTTTGATAAATGTGTACGTGTCACTCTGTCAACAGTATGATTCAAAATTACCTAATTTGTCTTACTAACGAATCTTCCATGAGCATCACCAAACCAGAAGTGCAGTAAAAGGATAGGCATCATTTTTATCATGGCATCCTCAGTCGATCGCGAGAAAAGGTTGAGAATGCTAAACTTTGAGTGCGAATCGGCTCATGTTCGGTACCCTCCCAAAATGATGCTTTCAAAGCGCTGCTAGCTCGCTACCTTCCTTTGGATTTGGATGAAATAGAGTCAAAATGAACAACCTCGAAGTGCATCTAGTAGATGGAGGTCGCTTCGATCAGTCAAAGTGCGATTTGAAGAAAATGCGGAAGGATTGCAACCTTAATGCAAGTCGAGGTCCAAATCCGGCATTAAAAGCCATGTTGTCGGTTTGGAATCCTAAATGCAGTATTCTCTTTCAATGATATTGACACGGTCCCCACTATGGAAGAATATCGAGGCATTGCTAGGGATCCCATACTCCTTGCGAGCGGATCTACTTACACCTCGAGCATGAGCGGACACAGAAGCGGTTGGCACACATGTTAGGTTTTCCCCGGAAAAGTAAAGTCGAGAAGCGATCAAAGGAACACGTATGGATGGTATTGGGCGTACCTTGAAGCGGTTAGATCATCGCCTCCAAGAAAGCGATGGGATCAAGCTTAGTAGCACTCGCCTTGGGAATCTATGGTGCGATCACATTCCGGGGCCATTGGGGATCATCACTAGCGATGCGGTAGAGTATTTTGGGCGGTAGAAAGCGAGGATCAACCCGATCTGGCAATCCTTGCTGAAACCTTGTTAACCTAACTACTGCGGACAACGGGGAAAGGGTCCATTAAGTGTTGCTCTCGGTTATTATACCTCTGGACTATCGGTCACATGTGTCTGAGGAGACAAAAGGATTGACTTGGTACCTTGACCAGCCTCCCATTGAGAAGATGATCAGGTTAGTGATAAGCGAAGAATGAAAAAGCGATGGCGGGAGCGGATTACGAGTTTCAATAGCCATGATTCTTGTTGGAGGAAGGCGTGGGCGTCAAGCCAACTGTCTTGATTGAGTACGGGAGGTATTCGATCGGTGTCCTAATTGGAATAGCAGGGTATACAAATTACACTCAGTAGCAGTAACAAGGCAGTTTGGCTCAACACAATCTGTGATCAACATTGAAGAATACCACCAAGGACACTTCTACCATGAACTCAAGGAAGAAAAAGGGTTGAAAATGGCTCGCAAGTCTTGGGAAAGCATCGCTCTGATAGAGAAATCACCCAAAGGCCCAAGTGCCTCGGCGATTATCTTAAATGGAGGGCGCGGGGCCGAGAACACTCTCTTGTAGAATTCAGGGCGACAACCCTCGCCAAGGCGCCTTATTAGAGGAAGGCGATGTCGCTGGTTGACTCGCTACAAAGGCAAATCTGAGAACTCACAATTGCGGGAACAAATAAAGCAATTTGGAGGACCAACGGCGAAACTTAAGAGAAGGGTAAGAAAGCTCAAGGAAGAGGCAAGGGCCGAAAGGATAGGGTTCGAAGAGCAAGAGTGCAGTGGGAAAAAGAAAGAAACTCTCTCAGTGAGGTCAAAGAAATGAAAGGCGAGAATAGTAAGCAGGAAAGGATGAAGTACCAAGAGGTGCTCGTTGAAGAGTATAAGCAGGAAAACAAGAAGAAGAAGCTTGAATTAAAAGAGCAGGCACTCCTCATCAACGATATCTTGAAAGAGTGTGCTAAAGAAAGAAAAGAAAAAGAAAAACAAAGCGCCCTCTATCAAGAGCGAAAGAGAATGTAGACCAGTGGAGAGGACAATAGCACAAGGAAAACAAGAATTATTACGAGAATCAGTGCATACAGAAAGCATTCGATCTGCCGGGCAAGAAGGAAGGTTATATGAGTATCTCGAGAAAATGTCATCTCATTATAAAGAACCTCCCGAGCTTAGGCGATGTAAAAGATCGATGTACAAATTATTGATTAATGAAGTGATTTTGGACCATTGTTTAGCAAAATTTGTGAATGAATAGTATGACTCCGTAGGAACTTCCTCGCTAGGGTTATGTGAAAAATTGAAATCGTTGTATGGACCCGATTATCATAAATGCGCACTCAATCTCGTCATTCACGGTCGGACTATCGAGCGATGCCATGATAAAGTGAGGCAATTATCCTTTTCTGATTTCAACTTGGCTCTCAAATGCCCTTTGTATCCTTCGTCGGACCGGGACTTTTTAGTTTCTGCAAAAATCCAAATTTTATTTCATATTTTCTTTTTACTCCTACCAGGAAATCAATATTTATTCAAACAAGGAAAGTCTTACAAATCACACAGTTCAACCAAAGCGAGTGTAATTAAAAAGATATCTAACAAGAAATATAATGGAAAATAAGGAGCAAGTACAGAACATACAGGGGCAGGTCTCAGAATTGAAAGATCAGATTTCTGAAATCATGATACTAATGAAGGAAATGTCTCAGAACAAACCTACTTCAGAACCTAACCCACCATTACCTCCTCCGCCTCCTACAACAAATGATCCTCATCAAGCTTCAACCTCTTTTACCTTTGGTCTCCCATTCGGACCCGGCGATCCTTTGTCAATCCGGTGAGCATGAATAATGACCCACCTTTCTCATATTACCCGGCTGTCTCAAATGCCGAGCCTCACCCTTAAATCCCGATCCATCCAGTTTACTCCACCCCTCAGCTCCCGGTTGGAGGAGCATATCACCTGATGGAAGGAGAACATAGAGGCGAGAGATAACGAGAAACTATACGCCCTAGAAGAAGAAGGCGAGGGCAATAGAAATTTGAACATGTATGGTTCGATCGATGTGTAAATCACTAAGATTGGTGCGGATGTGGTGGTACCACCCAAATTCAAGGTTCGGATTTAGACAAGTACACGGAAACTCGGATCCCGCATCCACGGCAACCTACATTGCCAAAATGTACGCCTTAACGGAAGGCGATAGACTTCTCATTCACTTCTTTCACGAGAGCCTCTCGGGCGGCTACGAGATGGTGCATACAATTGGGCGAGGAGCAAGCTACACTCTGGAAGGATTTAGCGATACTTTTACGAAGCAATATAAATTCAATTGTGATGCGGCACCCACAAGGAGGACCTCGGAACACAGTGCAGAAAGGCGGGAAAGTTTCAAGCGATGCATGCTTGATGGAGGAGAAGGCTGCGAAGTATATCCTCCGGTGGCCAAACAATGAACTTTGCTCCTATTCATCGAAGCGTTGAAGGCTCCCTACTTCAACTTGATGATCGGAAATACCTCCAACGACTTCTCGGATATCATCAAGCGGTGAGAGAATCGAAGCCAATGCGAGAATAGGAAGGCTCTGAGGAGTTGGTGAGAACCACCTGTAAGCGCCAATTTTGGCAAGAAAAGGAGGGTGATGTACACTCTATCACCGTCGAATAATTACCCCAATTTCCCCAAAATAACTACGGCCATATTCCCCTCTCATGGCCAAACCATAGCCAACATTCCACCTCCTTTCCTAATTATCCACAAACACGCCCTGTCGCCCCACCCACAAATTTCCAACCAAGACCACCTCCTCCACCAACTCAACCACGACCACCACAAAATAACCGAGACCTCCAAGAAATCCTGATCCACCTTCCCCTCCCTCTCGGTGAAATATCCGATACCTTGTCGGTATAAACCAAATCGTGCAGTCCCTTTAGACCCAATCCGGTAGCCATATCCCGGGTGGTATGATGCCTGACCGTTGTGAGTATCATGGAGGAGCACAAGGGCATTCAGCGACAAGCTGCGGGGCACTCGGAGGAGAGTGCGCTCTGTCCGGGCAGGTGGTTGAAAATTGAGAATGGTTCCCTCCCCAATGTCACCTCAAATCCACTGCCCACCCATACTGCGGGTAGTGGTGTAAATATGATCGAATCTAAGGAAAGGGATCAACACACGAAGTGGATGATTTGGTTCCATACTTTGAGGAGATTTTGCTATAGCAATGAGGAAGGTTATCTTTCCCCCGACAGCGGGATTAGAGGAGAATACGGGGTGTCCTTACCATGGAGGCGGTGATCATGAGCTGCGAGAGTGTGCGGGGTTCAGGCAAGTGGTCCGGAACTTATTGTAATTTAAGGGGTTGAGATGTCAGAAGCGGTCATAAACGGAAGGGGAAGTGTACACCACAAGATTCAAAAGCGCTTCTACCTCCAAGCCCAGAATCACCTTCTCACCCCGGTAGCCTCACCACGATGTGATTATTGGACTCATACGGCTCCCCATCACCAACACTCATGCTGTCCCTTGGAACTATAATTTCCAAGTTTTTACTCGAGGCGTCAAGCGGCACATCCGCTCCTAGCCTCGCCTCACCTCGGCACTACCAAAGCCATGTTTCGCTCCTCACGAGCACTTGGGATGACTTATCTTTGGACACTGCCCGGCAACATCGCTCCCCAAACAAGTCCCGACCTATTATTGCAATAAAACCCTCTCCACGAGCAAGAAGTCAAGTTTATAACCCGAAGTGGGAGGTGTTACGGGAGCGAGGAAAGAGAAAGAGAAAGGAAAGTAAAGATGGGAGAGTCATCGAGAAACACGGAAGAGGAGGTTGAGAAAGCGAGGAAGCGAGCACATTGAGCATAGAAGATGAAGAAGCTGTTGCTCCAAATAATGAAGCGAGCGAGTATGGCGTGGTGGAGCAGTTGAGAAAGACACCCGCTCGGATTTATTTGTTATCGCTGATTTTGAGTTCGGAAGTGCAGACAAGCCTTGCGAGAGAATCTGGATCGGGCCTTTGTCAACCACGACATTACTCAGGCGGTTTGAGAAGTTAGTGGGACAAATCCAGGCATCCCGCTCTGTAGCCTTTTCTGAATAGGAGGTAGACCCTGCAGGCTTAGGGCATAATAAAGCTCTGCATATAACGGTAATATGGAAAGGCTGTATAGTGGCCGAGGTCCTCATCGATAACGGATCAGCCCTCAATGTATTGCCTAAGCGCTACCTTGGCTAGATTGCGATTGACCAATCGGACATACGTCAAAGTACTATGGTGGTGAGAGCTTTTGGCGGAACAAGGAGAGAGAGTCTTTGGGGGCGTTGACTTGCCAATCAGTCGGTGCATGTACTTTCAATATCACGTTTCAAGTGATGAACATTGAGCGGCTTACACCATCATCTTTGTTAGGGAGGCCTTGGATCCATTCTGCGAATCTTGTTCATTCTACTTTGCAGAAGAAGATAAAATACATGAAGGACGGCAATATCATCACGGTGAAGGCGAAGAGGCCATACTAGTCACCAAGCGCAATCACTCCCTTATGTGGAAGCGGTAGAGAGTCATTGGAAAGTTCTTTCAGGCCCTTGAATTGCAAAATCTTGGGAAGGAGGGGCCATGGCTATGGTGGCCAAAGTAATGTCAAGTAGCGGGTATGAAGAGGGTAAAGGCCTAGGCGCCACATTACAAGGGATTGTCAAGCCTATACCGGCCATTCAGAAGATAGGCCGTTGTGGTTTGGGATATGAGGAGGATGCCCTCGTGGATGGGCGATTCTGGATGAGAAGAATGCTTCGGGATCAGAGATTTGACCAGAAGATAGGAAAGGTGAAAGTAGTCCCGAGAATCACGGAAATCTTCACTAAACCGGTCATTCAACATCAAAGCACGGAAGAATCACGATGATCCATCCATAGATGTCATCCAAGCTGGATTCCTTGTATGAGGCCCTAACCGCCAATGGTGAAGAGCGGGAGCTTGACAAGCTGGACAACGGAGGATATCCACTACTCAATCTCGAGTAAAGTACCTGCAGTTATCTACACTTGATCACTTTGTCCATGGTGACAAGTGTAATCGTAAATGGACCTTTTCTTATGGCATTAATATTAATGAATTAATAGCGCATTTTTAATTCAATACTCTTTTTCTTTCCATCCTTATAACATGTTCTATTCTTTATTCCTTGAGGACAATTCATCAATTAACACCTAATAATCCAATAGACTCGAAATTCCTGCAGTTAATTTTGAAATCCCCATAAGCGCCATTACTTCAAGTAATTACGAGGAAGACCTTACGGAAGAAAGCAATGAAAAGATGAACCCTCCCTCGTGCCTTGTGAAGGCAAGCGTGCACAATAAACTTAGGCACGGAAGAAGTAAAAGGAACTTAAGATAGTGGAGAGTGAGGAGTTGGGAGATATGATCGATGCAGCAGGAATTTCTCGGCGTGTTCTCTTGGAGCTATGATGACATGGTCGGTTTGGACCCTCGGATAGTGGCGCACAAGATTCCTTTAATTAGAGCGATCCGGTGAAGCGGCGAGAGAATGAATCCGATACCTTGCTCAAGGTTGGGATGAAGTCAAGAAAGCGATATGGCGCCGGGTTCTTAGAAGTGGTCAAATATCCCCAATGGGTGGCTAACGTCGTCGGTGATGAAGAAAGGCGGGAGAGTCGGTGTGTGTTGACTACGAGGATCTTAATAAAGCTAGTTTGAAAGACGATTTCCCTCTCCCCACATTGATGTGTTAGTTGACAATGCCGCGGGTTTGGGCGGATGTTCGTGTATTGATGGGGCATCGAGTACAATCAGATCCCAATGGGCGAGGAAGACAAGGATAAAGCGCTTTTATCACCCAATGGGGGTGATACGCTATCGGGTCATGCCCTTGGGTTGAAGAATGCAGGGGCTACTTACCGGTAGCGCAATGGTCACATTATTCCACGATATGATGCATAAAGAAGTGGAGGTGTATGTGGATGATATGATCATCAAATCCGGGAGGAGAGCCACGTTCGGTGATAAGGAGGTGTTTGAAAGACTCGGAAATACGATTGAAGTGAACCACGCTAAGTGCATATTCGGAGCTAGATCGGGAAAAGCTGTTGGGATTCATAGTAGCGAGAAAGGGATAGAAGTAGATCGGACAAGGTTCGAGCTATTCAAGAAATGCCGTCCCCAAAAGCGAGAAAGGGAGGTGCGCGATTTTAGGAAAAGCGAACTACATTCGAGGTTTATTTCTAATCTCCTTTGCCAAAGTGAGCCTATTTTGATTACTCGGAAAAACAACTCTACTCAATGGGATTGATTTGTCAAGAGGCTTTTGAGAAAATCAAGCGATATCTGTCAAACCCACGATGTGGTCCCACATGGCGAGTAGGCCTCGATCCTGTACATGGCGATCCAACGAATTCCATGGGATGTGTTTTGGGACGACATGATGATCCGGCCGAAAGAGAGGGCCATTTATTACGAGCAAGAAGTTCAATGATTGTGAGTCAAGGTACTCTTCCTTAGAAAAGACTTGCTGCGCGTTGGCCTGGACAGCAAATCGCCTTAAGCACTACATGTTAAATCACAAAACATGGCTCATCTCCAGGATGGACCCTATCAGATATGTATTTGAGAGCCCCTTCGTGCCAGGAAGAATAGCCAAGTGGCAGGTTATACTCTCCCAATATGATATAGTCTACATGACCGGAAGCGGTGAAAGGTAGCGTGATTCGACCTCTAGCGAGAAAACCCTATCGGATTATGAAGCTCAATTTTGAGTTCCACGATGAGCATATTAATGAAGTAGGCTGCGAAGAAGGAACCAGCCAATGTATGGGAAATGTATTTTGTGGAGCGGTCAATTTATCCGGGAACGGAATCGGAGCCGTACTAGTATCCCCAGAAGGAAAGCACTTCCCAATAGCTGCTAAGTTGGGATTTGACTGCACCAACAATGTCGCTGAATATGAAGCTTGTGTGATGGGTCTACATGCCGCTATAAAGATGAAAATCAGAAAGTTGGAGGTGTATGGAGACTCGGCTCTGATAATTTATCAGGTTAAGGGAGAATGGCAAACCAAGGATCCCAAGCTAATCCCCTATCAGAAGCACTTACTGGAGATGATCAAGGAATTCGAAGAAATCTCTTTCACTCATCCGAGTAGAGCGAGAATCAATTTGCGGATGCCTTAGCTACTCTGTTTGTTATGGCTCAAATCGAAGAAGGGCGAGCGTTTGAGCGTTCAAGATTAAGGTAAGGGATGAGCCGACCTATTGTCTCATGATTGAAGAAGAGCCGGGTAAGACTTGGTATCATGACATCCTGGTCTACTGTAGAACAAGAGAATTCCCTTCGGGGGCAAGCAAGAATGAAAAGAAGATGATTCGGAGATTAGCATTAGGGTACTTTCCCAGTGGAGAGACCCTATACAAGAGGAGCGCCAACGGCGAGTGCGAGATGCGTAGATGCAAAAGAAGCTAAGAGAATCCTCTTTGAGCGCATGAGGAAATTGTGCCACTCACGCCAATGGTCACATGATGGCCAAGCAAATCATGCGGCGTGGGTATTTTGGACCACAATGGAAAAGGATTGCATCAGTATTTAGGAAGTGCCACAGAGTGTCGATTCTGTGGATCAGATAAATATGCCACCTCACAAGGTGTTCAATCTCGTCTCACCGTGGCCTTTTGCAATGTGGGGCATAGATGTGATTGGTCCCATCAATCCCAAGGCATCAATGAGCGCAGATTCATCCTTGTAGCCATCGACTATTTCTCCAAGTGGGTCGGCGACATCCTATGCTCACATCACGCGAACACGTTTCTCAAATTCTTGAAACAATATCATCTGCGGCATGGTCTCGAATGAAATTGTCGCGATAACGCCAAGAACACGAGCGGTCAGAAGATTCGGAAGGTGTGATCAATAGAATCCGACATCTCAATTCCTCCCCATACCGTCCCGGATGAATGGAGCGGTTGAAGCCGCGAACAAAACCTCAAGAGAATAATCCGGAAAATGGCGGTCACATATAGGGATTGGCATGATATGCTTCCTACGCTCTCCACGCATACCGGACTTAGTAAGAACCTCGGCCAGGGCAACACCATACTCAACGGTCTACGGGATGGAAGCTGTATTGCCTATTGAGGTTGAAATCCGTCCCTAAAATTTTGAAGGAATCGAGGATCGATGAGTCGAGAATGGATCGATCAAGGTTGGATCGATTGAATTTCTTTGGATGAGAAAAGGTTAACGGCGACATGTCACGGACAATTATACGAGAGAAGAATGGCGGGGCATTTGATAAAAGCGTGCGCCCACGGGAATTTCAACACAGGGACTTAGTTACGAAGAAATCTTGCCAAACCAAAAGCGATCCCGGGGCAAATGGTCACCAACCTCGAGGTCCTTATGTGATTAAAGGCGTTTTACGGAGGAGCCTTGATCTTGACTCACATGGGCGGTGAAGAATTCCGAGACACATGAATGCCGAAACCTTTGTCAAGAGATACTATGCATGAAAAGGAGAAAGGATGAAAACCCGAAGAGCGTCTTAAAAAAAAAAAAAAAAAAAAAAAAATCTTGGGGTGAAAACCCAAAAGGCGTCCCAAGACGAAGTGGAGGAATAAGGAAGGGGCATGAAACCACGGATAGAAAAGAGGCAATTCGACATGCGACTTCAAAGAACTTCGAAATAATGGCGGTTAAAGACTTCAAAATTAACCATAAGGAATATGTGAGATCTATCCCTATGGCCTTTCCTTTGAAAGTTTATCTTCGTTTTCAAGACCATAATAAAGTTATACTTTATTCCTTCCGCTCTTATTTTTACACTGCCCGCTTTTAATCTGCCCTTTCTCTTTGTTTAATGTGCTATTAATTAGTTAAATTTTTGCCATAAGATTTGAATTCGAGAATTGATAACCTCACGTACTTTGCTATGAGATTTGCAGGGAATGACGGCCTTAAAAAAAAAAAAAAAAAAAAAAAAAAAAAAAAAAAAAAAAAACTAGAGGCGAAACCAGAAAGGTAGCTTCTAGCAGATAGACGAAGAAAGTGAAAACCATGAGCGCTTTCGTAGAATAAGAAGAAAGTCGGGAATGAAAAGGGGCATCAGAAAGAATGAGATCATAGGTCAGTCTTGCAACTCCTCCTCCATTAATCGTCAGCCCGTTATCTTGTTGAGTACACTCTTTGAGGAATAACTTCATATGCCAAAGTCAGACTTGTTTTGTAAGTTGATTTTATTTTCCTGCAATTCCACCATCAACCTCTGGATCCTTGATCCAAGTTGATTTTATTTTCCTGCAATTCCACCATCAACCTCTGGATTCTTGATCCAAGTTGATTTTATTTTCCTGCAATTCCACCATCAACCTCTGGATCCTTGATCCAAGTTGATTTTATTTTCCTGCAATTCCACCATCAACCTCTGGATCCTTGATCCAAGTTGATTTTATTTTCCTGCAATTCCACCATCAATCTCTGGATCCTTGATCCAAGTTGATTTTATTTTCCTGCAATTCCACCATCAACCTCTGGATCCTTGATCCAAGTTGATTTTATTTTCTGCAATTACACCATCAATCTTTGCATCCTTGATCCAAGTAGATTTTATTTTCAAGCAATTCCACCATAAAACTAAGGATCCTTTATCCAACATGATTTTATTTTACTGCAATAAAAACATAAATCTATGGATCATTGATCGAAGTTGATTTTATTTTACTCCAATTCCAACATCAAACTCTGGATACTTGATCCAAGTTGATATTATATTCATGCAATTACACCATCAATCTACGGATCCAGTCCAAGTTGATTTTATTTTCTGCAATTCCACCATCAACCTCTGGATCCTTGATCCAAGTTGATTTTATTTTCTGCAATTCCACCATCAATCTGGATCCTTGATCCAAGTTGATTTTATTTCCTGCAATTCCACCATCAATCTATGGATCCTTGATCCAAGTTGATTTTATTTTCCTGCAATTCCACCATCAACCTCTGGTTCCTTGATCTAAGTTGATTTTAATTTCATTGCAATTTAAATTTCTGTTATCAACCTCTGGTTCCTTGATCTAAGTTGATTTTAATTTCATGCAATTTACATTTCTGTTATTAACCTCTGGTTCCTTGATCTAAGTTGATTTTAATTTCATGCAATTTAAATTTCTGTTATCAACCTCTGGTTTATAGATCTAAGTTGATTTTAATTTTCTAGGTCATTAACTTAGGTGTGCTTTAGTTCCCTAATTTCAAATACCTAATCGCCCAAAATATGAGTCGGAATCTTTACATAATTCCTATACGGAAATTTTTCCTTTAATAGAAATTACGTAAAGAGAGGCGGTGTCGACACCATATTTTGGCGATCCCAAAATACTTTGAAACCGATCCCGGTGCTAAGTTTCCTCGGAGTAGCTAATCACGTTTCCGATCCCTCTTTGGTAGGCGGTCACATTTCCGACCTCTCCTGCAAAGGCGTGAATCAATGATAAGTCCTCGCATCCCTTGAAACTCGGCCGATCTCTCAAATCATTTACCGATCCTTCAAACCCGTTGCGGATTTAGGACTGTCAAGAATATTCCGATCCTGTTGATAAATGGAGTGAACTAGCACTAGATCTTTTCCTACCAGTTTTATTGCCGACCTCCTTCCGAAAGTTTAAGAGCTAAAGTGTTGGTTCGATTAGATCTTAAGTGTTGAGTTAAATTTTTGGTCAAGTTACATTCGACATTTCTTCCCTAGATCTCATGTTGAGTGCTTTCCGATCTCTCATACTTAGATTAATAATCACATTTAGTTTTTGTTTCTTTGTGCTCATACAATCAAATACTCGGACAAATAATGGTTCAAAATTTTCCGATCACAATCATTCATTGAACAAAAGGCATTTCATTTCATGTCATAATTTGTACAAAGTTATTGGTGAGGATCACCCCCGGCTGATCTACATTTGGATCACTCCCTCTCTCCCTCTCACCCTCGGCTTCATCCTCACTATCTTCACCATCGCCCCGGGTGCGGATCGTCCATCCAAGAAAAGTCTTCTTAGGTGCGCTCACGGAGTGCGGCCAAGAGATCCTTGTGAGCCTTCACATAGGCCTCGGCTATTCCGTCACCATCTCCTCATCCCTCTCCTTAAGCTCCTTATCCTTTGCCTCGAGTTCCTCTATAAGTTGAGCGACACGAGAGGATGCATTGGCGTGGGCGCTGGACTTCCTTAAGAGCGCGGTCCCTCTCGTCCGAAATACGGTTACTGTTCGGCCAAGCGGTCTTCATGGAGCTTTGCCGTCCCTCGACACGAGATATATAATCCGAGCCGATGAGAGTTCGGATCGGAGAATCCACTTCTGGTTCTTCTTCCGATCTCCTTACCCGGTGGCTGAATCCTTTCGGATCATGATGCAGTTCACGGACACTCCACGTTTAAGCTCATGAGTCCGAGTCAATATGTCATCAAGGCCACTGCAGGATAGCTGTCCGATCCTCTGAAAGAAGATGGTAGACCCGGGACTTTAGCAAAACCGGGTTCTCCTTACGATTCGGTTATCCTTCAAGGAGTCGATCGATGTCTGGCGCCCAGGAGAGGTCCTCGAAGCTTGAGTAGGTCCCCTTTCGCGCTTGGGACAAGCTGCAAGAATGCGAGGCTGCTCTTCCGATCTAGGAGGAGATCGGGTAGCCGGTGGTCGAGGACCGAAGGTTGGGAGGATCTCTTTGTATCTCCCCAAGCTCGCGACGGTGTTTGGAGTCGTTACGAGCGCTTCATCTCCTTTACTTTCGGAAGATCTCTCTTTCCTTCTTCCGCTTCCTATGACCTTCACCACCCGCCATACGCACAAAGAAAAGGTTAGTGAGATCACTAAGGTCGTGAGAATTGAGATATAGAAAATACCGATGCCGAGGTTAGAGAGCGGAAGTTCGCGGTCTTGGCGGTGGCTTGAAACAGTCCAATGGTGCGGCTCGGCGATCACCGAATCCAAACAAGAATACTTTTAGTGGCAGCCTCACTCTTGAGATCCATCACTATCAAACTTTCCTCTTCGCTCGAGGTAATATGGTTGGAAGCAAGGGTCCACTGGTACCACCAGTGCGGAAATCCTCAAAGCGGCTCGGATCTTTGCTCCTCACAATGAAGAAGCGATTCTTCCAGTTCTTAAGGGCGAGGCGGTCGGAAAAGAGCCCGCAACGAGGCTTTGCTGGAAGAACCGATGTTCATCGTCCTTTCGGTGAGATAGCCGGTGCAACTCGGCGAACACCTTAGCCGTAGGTCGATTCCCTTAGCTCGGCATAGGCCTCGGAAGGCTACTAAAATCCGCCATGAGTTAGGGTGGATCGAGCGATGCTCGCCGGTGAAGTTTTAGGACCTCCTTATAGAAGTCATCCGGGAATCGAAGACCGGCCTTTAAGCATTCCTCATACACCATGACTATGTCGTTCTCTTCAAAGGAGTGATCGACACGAACATCGCCATGGCACTTGATCGATTCATATGAATCGGGACAAATGTTGTATTCTTGAACAAGCGATTGCGGTCAGTTCGAAGAACCGATGGAAGCTCATCTATAGGAAGGGTCTCTCTCCTTGAAGGTGGTGCAAGCCTTGCGGTATGACCCGACCAGGCACAGAGCGAGAGACCCTAGGGGTTCAGGTTGCGTGCTTGGCCCGACCGCCTCTTCTTCATCAGACGATGACCATGAGAACTGAATGGAAGGAGGGCTCGCCGCTCTCTGACCTTCGGCATCGCTCATTTTCAAGGACAAAAACAAAGAACTTAAACTAAAAGAGGATTAAAGCCCTTACGAGTCGATCGGCGTCGGAGAAACGGAGAAAATGAGAGAACTTGAAGTTGTGAGCGGGGATTGAAAATGGAATGAGAGAACAAGCGGCTAACCCTCCCTATTTATACTAGTCAGAGCATTTAATGCTCGCGAGGTTCTAAGCGGCGCATCGATTGGTGAGACTCGGCGGTGTTACGACACTTCTCTCAAATATCCGAATGTTCGAGAGATCGGTTAATTGGAGATCGGAATAATAAGTTAAATATTTTGAATAAAGGATCAGTCAAGTGTCATTCAAGTAAAGAACCAGATCGGATAACCACCTTAGAGATCGGAAAATAATCAATGCAAAAATAATAAGATGATAAGCTGCAAAATAAAGTCTTTATTTGCAAAAGATCGGATTACATCATTTGGGCGATCTCGAGGATCGGATTACAATAAAGGGACAGACTACATCATTTGGGCGATCTCTAGAGATCGGATTACACTAACATTGGATCACATCATTTCGTGATCTCTAGAGACCGTGAAAAATCCTATCGAAGAGGTGATCTAAGGATCGATTTACAAGCGATCCCAAGGATACTCCCGGAGATCCATGGATCGATTTATAACTAATTCCAAGGATACTCCCGGTGTTCCAAGGATCGGTTTATAAGCGATCCCAAGGATATTGCCAGGATGCTTCATCATTGTCGGAACACCCAATGTGGATCGGGATCATTGTCGGAACACTCAATGTGATGAGAAGCCGAATGAACTCGGTTGAGCAACTCGAGATCGGTACAAGAAGGCATGTCTGGATCGGTCAAATCCGGTTCTCTCACCATCGCCAATTAGGACCATCCAATCACCGGATCGTAAATTTTCCGTCGAGGAAAAGGGAATTCCATCGGAAGAGGATCAAAACCACGATTGTATGGCGGAACTTTCCCGGAGCAGCTAGAACCAAGAAACAAGGAGAAGAGAGAAAAATCGAATGAAGGAAATGCCACTATCAACGAGGTATATATAGGGAAAATGGGCATTTAATGCTTTGAGCGGAAAGCAGCGGGCGCTTGAAAATCGAGATGTAATTAATGCTTGGACCGAATCCAGGTGATCAAGGATAAAAGAGATCGGAGATAGGAGATCGGCATGAGAGATCGGAATGGGAGCTAGGGGAGGATCGGAAGACAAAAAGAATAAGACAAATTCGATAACCGTCGTCGAGAATCGGCCGAGGTAGTTAAAGCGTGGCGACGAGATCTCCACCGCACGCCTAAGAATCGCCATAATCTTGGCAGTGCGGGGTATGTCATGTGATCCTGTATATCCCAATCCCCACCGTTGATCTCACTTGTAAGGATGAATCAGGAACCCTTGGATCAAGAGAGAAGGCGACAATACCGGCGTCTTTCACTCGGCCCCGGTCGTTAGGACAAAGGATTCAAGACCGTCGGATTAAAAGAGGAAAAGGACAAATATTTTGAGAAGCGATCTCGACCATTCGTTTTGATTCTCTTTAATTCCTGAACATCCGATCATGTACTTCAAAATCCGACCCTCCATCTCCTCAAAATGAATCCCGACCCTTCATAGAGCACCGATTCCTATAAATACTGCATGAAAAAGCTGTTGAAAAAGAAAGGAGGAGGGACAAAAAAGAAAGGTCATTATTATAGCGGAAGAACTACGAAAATTTCATTGATTTGTTATTACGCTACTTTGAAGTATGGATTGGAAAGACTTTTGAAACTAGTTTTTAAAGTGTTTCTTGAAAAGGATTTTGAACACTGGAACTCTACATTTCCGACTTGTTCATCACGATCACGCCTTCACTTTCAACTCTTTATCATCTCTATTTTCATCCCTTACATTTGGAGCTCAAATCCCACTCGGTTGTTATCTTGACCTAATCACATCATAGCTAAGCTCCCTCCAGTTCACGGTGAACATCAACTCTCGGGCTAATCACCAGCGGTCTTGTTTCTAGTGGCCACCCCATAATTATTCCTCTGATTCAGCTCCTCCCGGTAAGAGCTCACGTCATTGTTTTATTAAGTGTTTGCGTTCATTTCTTTCGTATTCTCTGTCCTTTTTACGTATGTGATTTTCTCCAAGTTCATCTCGTGCAAAGAGACCCGAAATGTTATTCTCGAGTCATCTCTTTAGTGATTAGTGTGCCTTTTATTAATCTTCGTCATTTACGAATACAAGCTTTTACGGTTCCTAGTAGAGTGTAAATGGTCGGAGTAAGGCGTGGTAAGCGCAACCTAAAGATCTCTCTTAAAGGGAAAATCTGAATAATACATAAGGAAGATAGTCAAACTATTAAATGGCGCAAACGACGGTTCGGCAAAGATGCCATAAAATGGAAGTAAAAGAAGCAGAGTAGATTGGTCATAAATAAATATTGGTAAAATAAATACATGAGAGGTCGGTAAATCAGGTCTCATTTTCCCCGTCTAGCCGAAGGATATTGATAAGTCCTATCCCCAACCTCTTTAAACTTCAGGATCCTTATCTCTAGGTTCTTAGGGCACCAAAATTCTGGAGATCGGAAAAATACCTTTCAGGCACCTTTCTAATTTAAAAGAGATCGGAGGAGAGTTCTTATCCGGTCTTAACTCAAATTCTAATAAACATTTAAAAGAGATCGGAGGAGAGTTCTTATCCGGTCTCAACTCAAAATTTTATTAAATAGGGATCGGAGGAGAATTCTTATCCGGTTCCCATCTCGAAATTTTAATAAATACCTAAAAGAGATCGGAGGAGGACCCTCACCCGACCTCCAATTAGAATTTTAATAAATAATCCAGTAGAGATCGGAGGAGAGTTCTTATCCGGTCTCTATTCAAATAAATATTAAAAAGAGATAGGAGGAGAGTTCTTATCCTATTCTCACACCAAATTTCAACCCGTATGCAAGATAATCCCAAAACCCAGAACAATTCGTAACGCCAACTCACTAAGGCTGTCTCATTTACTTATGTATCTGGGTAATCCTAATTAGTGAAAAATCAAACATTCCTTTTACCAAAAGGATTAACATTCCCACTATAGCCCTTCTAACTAATTTATAAATGACACAAAATTAAATCTACTTACCCTTGTTAAGGGACGAGGTGGGGTGCCTAACACCTTCCCCACCCGTTAATGGACCCCGAACCTAGAATCTCTGTTTTGAAGTGGTTTCGTTTTTAATTTAACTCCCTAAATGGTTTTCTTTAGTTTCCCTCAAAACTAAGGTGGCGACTCCTCACTTTTCCCACTTCGGTGAGTGATCGTCCGGGCGACCGCAAAATCCCGTTGCGACAGAGAGTATATACTATGCGACAGAGGAATGAGGATGAAACTTCTAACATGGTTGCTGGTATTTTCTCGATTCTTGACTAAGATATGACTATGTATTAAAAAAAAAATAATAATAACAATAATTTTGATATGTTAGTGACTAGTCTTTTTAAAAGTAATTTTGAATGAGTTTGTCAATGAAAAGTATTTGCTAGCACACAAGAATTTGTAAAGTTAATTAGTAGGCCTAATTAGGTAAGGTAAGAGAACCTAAAAGTAAGTTATAGTAATATAGCTACCTTAGATGTGGGTAAAGGTATTACTGCTGATAGATGTCAGTGGGTACCATAATCAAAATAAGTTTGAGAAATTAGTGGATTTGAAAGAAATAAGATATAGGGAAGTTTAATCTATTGGGATGTATCATAGTAACTATGCAATATTCTTAATGTTTGTGCTATAAGCTGTAGATTATAGTACTGACTTGGGATTTATTGTGTAGAGCTACGTACTACCCAATAGTGTACAAGGATAAGAATAGTCGCAAACGACATCTATTTTGGTACAGTTATAATAAAATAAAGTTTTCTTATTAGAAAGGAGTTTGAAAATCCTAACCTGGGATTTAAAACTCTAAAGTTAGAATATTGCAAGGTTATAGTTCAGTACAAAAGAAAATAATGATTACACATTAGTGCAAAATAAGCTATAGAATATCGATAAAAAGAAAGAAATAAATAAAACAGTAAGAAATGAGAAAAATACTAGATGAGAATTTGCCACCAGGGTAAACAACTTACTTAAGACGCGTAATGATATCCCGAACTATTTTATCAAGAAGGAAATAAGTTAAACAGAAGCAAACAAGATAATGCAAAATAGCACATAGGCCTTGGTTATAAATGGAGATAGTAAGATAATGGTTATGGACCTATAGCCAAGAAAGAGATAAGCAGTTCATAAATGACCAACAAGGTCATTTAAGAAAAAAGACTATAAAGGAAAATAATTGTTAAAACAACAACAATAAAAGACTAAAATATTCTAAACTAAACTGAAGGTTGCATCAAATGATCAAGAGATTTGATAAGAAAAGAGTAAAACTAAGTTCTCACCCATAGGACCATACGAGGTTCTAGAAAGAGTGGATCCACTAGCACACAGATTTGCTTACCTCTAAAATTGAAATGAATTTGAATCTAACTTATGATAGAAGCTCATAAGAAACTTGGCACATGATGTGAGCAATCGATGAGTAAATAGTATAGGTTAAAGTACTGTGGAGCCATCATTCAGGCTAGGAAGCTACTAAGGAGCGTGAATAGGACATGAGGAGACAGCACCCACAACTGTTCAGAGACTAATACCAGATAAAATTTTGAGGACGAAATTATTTTAAGGGGGGGAGAATTGTAACACCCCTATTTGCATAGCCTGGTATATTTCACTGTTCCGGTGACCGGAGTCGGTCCGGACAATTAAGGGGATTAGAATCATACTTAAGACAACTAGATAAACCATAAATACAAATAATTAGTAATGTCCAATTAGTTAAGTATAAACAAGAAAAACTGAACATAAGAAGTTCAACGAGCCGAGAGTCACAACGATGGGTGACCTTCTCGGGAACGACTGCGAAGTTGATTTAAACTCAAATTTCGGACCGTAAAATGTGACGCAGCAGTCCTTAGGACCCTTATAAACACAGTGGAAAAGAGAAAATCATGAAAAAGAACTGTTAAGCCAGTCAAATAATTAGGTCAGGGAGCCGGAAGAAATACTGAATTATTTGCAAACCGGGATGAACCGGTGAGGGGCAATTTGGTCAATTGACCCCGAGAGCTGACTCCTGACCTAACTGTCAAATAAAATCGGAGAAAAGAAAATTTCGGAATCGAAAATTAAATTTAAGAACTAATAGAAAAATAAAAAAAAAAGAAAATGGAAAAGTAAAAAGGTGATGACATCATGCATGACCTCATGCATGATGCCATAAAGAATAAAATTAATTTATTTACTTATTTAGATTTTTGGGTCTTCCATAAGGATAAAAACAAAATAAAGAAAAGAAAAAATAGACCTAAAATTTTTATGAAGAACACAAACCCAAATTATGCCATTAACCAAGTCATTTGGCCACCCAAAATTAGTGACCTAAAGCGCTGTAACTGAATTTGCCTGCAAATGCAGGTTAAGTCCAATCCAATGACCATGTTTCAAATGGCTATAACTTGAGCTAAAAAACTCCAATTGGTGTGATTCAAAAAGGAGAATAAAGTTAAGACAATAGGAAACATTTTCTATGAAGGAAGTTTTGCCAAATTCTAACAGAAAAATGACCAATGGAACAGTGCAACTTAAGACACCAAAACTGAAAATTTGCAAATTTGCCTAAAAGACTTAGAATTTGATTAAACAACCAAAACCAACAAATTTAGTAACCAAAATGTGGTATGTGGGTGAAGTTGGAATTCCCATACCTATTAAGCCTTAGAAAGTCAACAAATTGACTTGAATAGTGTTGTGAATAGTAACCCAAAACACAAATTTTAAAGAATGTCAAGTTTAGCTCATAGAGTTAGGTAAAAGTGAATTTAAATTTATTTTTGGATTTATGCTAAGTTATGGTATTGAAACATTGTGAAACTGTGTGTTTCAGTGGAAAGGAACACCGGGAAAGAACCCGAGGAATCGAGTCAAGGCCGAGAGGCGACTCGTATAAGGTTTGCGCACAACTAATTATTTTGTTACTTTTCACTTCTAAATTGATTTGAACAAGTTTATTTTATGATTTATAATTTTGTTGTATTGAGGATTTTAATTTTTTGAATGAAATTGTATAAATTAAATGTAAATTTTTTTTTTATGCATTTAAGGATTTATTGCATGGTTTTGAGGATTGTAAATTTTAAGTTTGATATGTTGCCAACCTTAAGCATGAATTTATGATGATTAAATATGTTGATGATTTGTAAACACTTTGTAAATAGAAATTATTTTGAATATGATTTGAAACCACAGTTGAAATGGCAAAATTTATTGTGAATTCTCATTAATTTGTCTAGTGAGATATCTCCTCCACTAGATGGGGCGAGTTCCTTCCTCTCTGGCTTGCCAGTTGGGGAAGAGTTTGAATGAGTACTCATATATACTAGCTAGTATTTGTTCCTCCCTCTTAGCCTCGGTTATTGGGAGAGTATGAAATGTCATGGTGTACAACACGGCATCTTTGAATTTTGGGTCATGGGTTCAACTGTATGAATTGTTAGCAACGCCCTTTAAATTATGCATAGTTTGATAAATTGTGGTTGAGATAAATAATTAGTCAGTGATTCAAAATATTTTTGTATTGTTTTGGGATTTAAAAGAAATATAGATAAATAGTTACTATTTGATCAAAATGTTATTCAAATGAATAATTTGCATGAATGAAAATATTGATTTCTGAATGTTATGAATTTTGAAGAATTTAGAAATTTTAAATTTTTATTTGTTATGAATTGTCAAGCATAACTTGTATTAAGTTTTAAACCACTGAGTTCACCACTCAACAATAGCTTTGTATCATCGCGGTGAAAGGAAATATAAAGCAGCTGAGCAATATTACTAAAAGGCATAGTGAGACTATCTTCGGGTATATCATAGGTATACCCTTGTACTTTAGATTTTGATGTAATTCTGTAATTGTATGTATGAAATTTACTTTGAGCAGTTGTACCAACTCTTTTGTAATATATTTTTGGATTGTAATGAAATACAAATTATTATAAGTTTTGCACTACTAAATTTTTTTATGATCCCATGAATGTAAATATTAATTTTGTTACTTTAATAAGAGGTTTTAATGTTTGATTTAATTTAAACTGTGTATTGAGTTGCTTATGTTGATTTGTGATATGAGATTGAATAATGGAGTTGTGATTGAGAAAAATATTGGGAGTGTTTTTATTTTCAGGTTTTGAAGAACTGTTTTCTCAAAATATAGACAGCACTCTACCGAAATTTTTGTAAAAAATTGTGGAGATTTTAAATATCTAAAAATTTGATTTATGTTTGGCTTTAAATAAAGGTTTTTAATATCTGAGAAAATTTTACCCACTAATTTAAAAATGAACGAAAATTATTTCAAAATCCTTTGTAGTATATTTAATGGGTTACCGGTAGGCGAAGTATGGTAATTCATTAGGTGTACTACGGGAGCATGTTACATCTTACGAGGAGTAGGGTGTGACAAAAATTCACACTTCGATAGCTTGGCATACAACTGTTTTTCCCTTAAAGTTTGCAGTACAATCCGCAGGTGCCTGTCATGTTCCTCTGCATTCTTCGAATATACCAAAATGTCTTCAATAAACACCACAACAAACTGATCTAAAAATGGCCTGAAGATAGTATTCATCAGGTCCATAAAAGCAGCTGGTGCATTGGTTAACCCGAATGGCATAACCAGGATCTCATAGTGGCCATATCGAGTTCTAAAAGCAGTTTTCAGAATGTTCTACTATTGTACCTTCAACTGATAATACCAGGATCTTAAGTCAATTTTGGAGAATACAGATGCACCCTTCAACTGGTCAAATAAATCATTTATGTAAGGCAATGGATATCTGTACTTTATTGTCACCTTATTCAACTGCCTATAGTCGACACACAGACAGAGAGTATCATCTTTCTTCTTAACAAACAACACTAATGCTCCCCAAGCTGACACACTAGGGTGGATGAAGCCCTTGTTAAGCAATTCTTGTAATTATACCTTCAGCTCTTTCAATTCAGCAGGTGCCATTCTATACGGAGTAATGGAGATTAGGTCCACACCAGGCATAACCTCTATTTCAAACTGCACTTCTCTTTTCGGAGGTAACCCTGACAATTCTTCAGGAAACACATTCATAAAGTCACATACTATAGGAATGTCCCTTAATGCTGGACTCCCTACTTTGGTGTCTATCACGTGGACCAAATATGCTTCACACTCCTTCCGAATCATTTTCTTAGCAAGTGCAGCTGAAATGAGATTTGATGGCAATAATTTCCTCTCCCCATGTATTACTAAATCACCGTATTGAGAAAGACCAAAAGTGACTACTGTCTTCAGTTTAATGTCAATCATAACATGATGTCTGGCTAACCAATCTATACCTAAGAAGATATCATAATATCTGAAGGGCATTTCAATCAAGTCGAATAGAAAAGTATGTCCTTAGATCACCATAGGACAATCCTTATACATTCTGTTTACCCTAACCTCTTGTCCTAATGGACTAGTTACTAGCACCTCAAAATCCATTTTCACATAAGGGACAGTAATAAAACAAGTGATGCGGGCACTAATATAAGAATGAGTATATCCGAGATCAAATAGCACATACACATCTTGTTCAAAGATAGAAAGTGTACTAGCTATAATATCAGATGTTTCTGCCTCTTCTCTCTGCTGCATAGTATATACTCTGGTTGGAGCACTACCTTGCTCTGACTGATTAACTGTACCCTGACTACCTGAGGTACTAGCCCTACCTTTGCCTCTGCCTCTACTAGCTAGCTGTAAACCTCTGGTAGCATAACCTTGGACTAACCCTTCAGTGGTAGTGGATGGCCCAGATCTGCGAGTACTGGTATAATCCTTCACAAAATGCCCTGTACCACCACAAATAAAGTAGGCTCTAGTGGCTTTGTAACATACCCCTCCATGGTTCTTACCACATGTCTCACATGGATGGGGAGGGAGAGAACTCCTGGTCATCTGCTGACCAGATCGAGGCAGTCTTTGTCCTAAAAATCTTCCCCTACCAGATTTTTTTCTGCTCTGTTCCTCTTACCAGTATTACCACTGAAACTCTGATCCACTGATTTCTCACTCTTCTCTTTTTCTGTCTTCTCTTTCACGGGTGCCCTTTCTGATTCTATCCTTTCTAACTCTAGGGCTTGAGATATCAGTTCAGAAAAATTATCATGCTGAAATCCGACCACTTACATTCTCAAACTAGGCTTAAACCCAGTCTTAAACCATTTACATCTTTCTCTACTGGTAGTGAGTAGGCTCCTGGCATAGTGGCTCAGGCGAGAAAATTCCCTTTCATACTCTACCACTGTTCGACTCCCCTATTTCACACTTAAGAATTCTTACAGCTTTATATCCACATACATATCCGGAACATATTTCTGCTTGAACTCTCAGAGAAAGTCGTCCCATGTCAGTATCGGGGGTTCCACAAAACTATGGGGGATGGTCTTCCACCAATCATAAGCATCCCCCTGTAGTAGTGAAATTGAGTACTCAAACTTTAATTCTTCTGTGCAGTGCAGCTTCTTAAACACCATTTCCATTCTTTCTAACCACTGCTCTGCTTCCAAAGGGTCCACTGTACCCTTAAACTCAGTAATCCCATATTTGATCAGCTTGTCATACTGCCTAGCTGGAGGTCAGTTGCACATCTGGTTGTTCGATTGGGGCTTGGGTTGGTATATTCGACCATTTGTTAGAATAAAGCAGTCATTTTTTGAGCAAATTATGCAAGGAATTGCTGCATGGGTGTAGCTGAAGGAGTGGAAGCTTGGATTAAAGGGCATTAGGAGCTTGAAAATCAAAAATCAATCTAGGGTTATATGCCACATGCTTGATGAGTTATGTTCCTATTTAATTTTTAATGCTCAGTTGCATACTCTAAACTTTCATTTGCCATCATAGATTGTGAATTAATATTTAATTCAATTAAACCCTAACTAAAAGAGGGGTTTTTTGAATACTAACCTCTTGATGCACAATTGATAAATCCCTCTTGCTTTTGATGCCTCTAGGACCCTAATTGTTATCCCTCTAGATCTTCCACCACAAGCACACACCAATGGTAGCAATGGCAGCCCCAAGTTTGCTTCCCAAGCCTATTCAACCACTTGAAGTTTGGGGTTTATGCTTTAGTGGGGTTGCATGAATGTATGGTAGTCTAGAAGCACTTTCTAGCAATTTTAATTCAAAGAAGATCAAGGATTTCTTCTTGAATTAAATCAACAAATGAAGAGAAAGGGGAGAGAGAGTTGCCATCCACTTGTGAAGAAGAAGAAGAGAATTGTTTTCTCTTTCTTCCTTTTCCCCTTTTATAGTGAAGTCAAACCTTAATAACTCTTGCCACATATCACCACAAGATCCCATCTTGCTTTTGGTTGACTTAATCCTATGGAGCCGAGTGTCAAGCTCCATTTAAATCATGAAAAGTGGTCTTCCATCATAGGAAGACAAGTGGCAAGATAATATGGTGCCATGTGTCAATATCTCATGGTGCCACATGTTACCATATAATTTAATCCTACTTTTATATTTTTAATTTGAGTTCTCAACTCAAAATAATAATTTCTCTTCTTCAAAATAATTTATATCAAATATAAATTAATTGATTAATTAATCTCCATTAATTAATTTCTTACAATTAAATTCATAGTTAAACAATTTAAATATAAATTTAATTTATGCTATACATCCAATAACCTAGATTTGGTTTCAAGTCATGCTAGGAACTTTGCAATCTTATTGCAAACCAAACCTATTTAATTAATTAATTAAATTAATTAATTAAACTCTTTAATTAATTAATTAAATCACATTTTACTTGGTGATTAACTTGTGTAGATGTGTGACTTACTAGGCTCATCACTTATTGGCAATGATAAATGATATTATCCCATAATATCATTAGAACTCTTTCTTACCTCAAATGATTTCTCTAAATCATTTTAGGCACATCATAAACCATGGTTGATACCTAGCATAGCATGCCACGGCCACCTAATCAGTAATAAGGAATACCTTAAATAAACCTTTAATCATATGCCAATATAAAATAAAATAGCTAAAATAAAATGGATGTGCAGAATGTATGCTGACATTTTATATAGACTAAGTTATTGGCAATTATTGTAGTATTATTTGATTAAAATTTAGTAAGATTTATTTTGATTGCCCGAGTAACCTATACTAGTCGACTGGACTAGATAAACGGGTAAACTGGCACTAGGTACCAAGTACCTCGGGCCATCACACCATCGGTCACATTGTGTCTCCCGGAGTGCATCAGAACAATTGATAAGCTGTAATAATTATTAGGGATGAAACCCAAGTATAGTAAACTCAATCAAAATAATCAAAGGCTATTATATTACAAAATGGCACTTAAGGCCATAAAACACAGAATGGCATGAAGCCATATGCAGTACTACTGACAGAACCCTATTGGCATGCCACCCTATCCAAACCAATCATTCTAGGAATATTAGGGCATTTTACACAGTTAATGATTTTATTATTTATTTTTATAATGTAGAGGTCACTATTCACTTGACTATTTTCACTCAAAGGTTGAATTTTTAATTTATAATAGATTTGTTGAACCTAAGATCACCAAGATACCACATTTTGGTTTATAAAAGTATTGGCATTAGTTGCCAAACAATACTTAAAACCAATGGAGAATAAATCAGAAATTTCAGTTTTGAGTACTAGAGTTCACTGTTCTATTAGGCCATTCTACAGTAAGAATTTGGCCAAATGTTCTTCATCAAAGTTGTTTCTTATTGTGTCTAGTTACATTTCACTTTTTTAATCACCCAATTTGGAGTTTTCTAGTTCAAGTTATGCTACTTTCTTTAGGACTACCTGGATTGGCATCTACCCAAAATTTCTGGGCAAAAATGGTTTTGGCTGTTTTGATACCCTGAATTTAGCTAGCAATTTAGATGGGTTATGGCCAGAATTTGATTTGGTGTTCTTCATGAAAGTTGTTCAAAATTGTCTAAGCTTTTTATTAATATAAATTTCAGATCAATTGGACTTTTCTACACTGAGTTATGACTATTTGAACAAACACTGTTCATTTGGTCATTTTCCAGGGACTGCATATTGGTCACTCGGATTAGGGTAGTTTTTAGGTCAACTTAGTTTGGTTTTCTGGGCAGGGTTTCTCCACCAAAGTTGTGCCATTATGTGTCTAGTTTCATTTCTAATTGGCCCTGCACCAATTAAACCTACACAACTCCAGTTATAGCTACCCAAACCTGCTAGACTCACACCCAGTCCTGTAGGTCACCAAGGGTAGCATACCTAACTTCAATTCCCATGGAACAAATCACTTCATTTCTTAATCACACATAGCCAAATGGTCAGTAATTGACCATTAAAACTTTCTTTCACCAATACATGAACAAAGTCTCAACTTTTTGCCCAAACCCTAACTCTACCATTTCAAATTATGCATTAACTTACACTTCGCTATCCTAATCAAGAGATTAGTATTAAGGGCAGCATGATACCATTTTAATTCAAAGAAATCTTCAAAACCCTACCAAGTCCAAGGTTGCCAAAATTTTGGGGAAGGTATACATATGATGTTTATTCAATTTTCTTGTAAATTTGCACTCCATTCCACTCCCTCAACATGAATTTAAAGATAAAGAAAGAGTTTGGTCACTAACCTTTAATGGAGTCAATTCCAAGCTTACAAAAACTCTTATTTTCTACTTCTTTTTGCTCCCAAAGTCTTCTCTAAGATAAAATATTAAGGTTTTGTGTTAGAAACTTAGGGTTTAGTTGAAGAAAAACCAAAGACATAAGATTTGGTAACCATGAAAATGGTAGAGAGGGAAGAGGAACAAGTTTCGGCCACAAGAGAAGGAAGAAGGCTGATGGGTTTTTTTCTAGATTTTTGACTTCTTCTTTTCCTTTTTATTGTATAATAAACAATTTTATTGCATTTTGATTAGCCAAAAATTTTAAATGACCTCGTGCTTACCTAATAAATCAATATTATTTTTATTTCTTTTCTTCTATTTACTACTCACTTTTAATTTCATTTTTAGCAATGTTTATTCATATTTGATATCATATAATTTATATACTTAATTGGACAAGTTGGTCAAAAATCATCTCTGAAGACGAAATGACTAAAATGCCCTCCGTTTGGCTTAATGAGCTAAAATTGTGTGTATCGATTGATTAAATTTTTCTTGTGTTTTCTTAGCATTTTATTATCATTGAAACCCCAATAATCCTTCCCTGAGGTCCCAAAAATTATTTCATAAAGTTTTCCTTGGGTCTAGGGTTACTAACGGCCTTCGTCGTCACTTCCCGTTAGGGTCTCTCATCACTGGGGCTACGACTCATTTAACCTTAGTGCATTTCATTTCTAAAAATTTTCCTTAATTTTTCTGATTATTATTTGGTTTATTTATAACTCCTCACTCTAGTCTAATTATAATTCCAGATATTCCAACTGCCCGGACCGACATTGGTCACCAGAATAGTAGAATATACGGACTAGCTAAGGTGAGGATGTTACAGCTCTTCCCCTCTAATAAAAATTTCATCCTCGAAATTTACCTGATGCAAACAGTTGAGGGAACTATTTTTTTCTCATCATCTCTTCACTTTCCCAAGTTGCCTCGGTATTATGGTGCCTCCAAAGTACTTTCACCAGTGGAATTTGTTTATTTCTCAGTTCCTTCACTTTCTGAGCTAGGATCAGTATAGGTTCTTCTGCATATGTCAAGTCCGATTGAATTTCAATCTCTTCCATGGAGATGACATGTGAAGGGTCTGAGCGATATCTTCTTAGCATAGAAACAAGAAATACATTATGGATCTTATCTAGTTTTGGTGGTAAAGCTAGCTGATAGGCCATTGGTCCCACACGTTCAATGACTTCATATGGGTTAATGAACCTAGGGCTTAACTTGCCCTTTCTTCCAAACCTTAGTACGTTTTTCCATGGTGAGACTTTGAGAAACACTTTGTCACCAACTACATACTCTATCTCTTTTCTCTTCAAGTCGGCATAAGATTTCTATCTATTTGAGGCAACCTTCAAATTAGCTTTGATTATCTTTACTTTCTCCTCAGTCTGTTTCACCAAGTCTGGTCCTACCAGCTTATCTTTACCCAATTCAGTCCAATGTACTGGGATTCTACACTTCCTCCCATATAGTGCTTCATACGGGGCCATTTGAATACTAGCTTGGTAGCTATTGTTATATGTGAATTCTGCCAGTGGGAGATATCTATCCCAACTCCTCTCAAACTCAATGACACAACTCCTCAGCATATCCTCAAGGACCTATCACATAATTCACATTGTTACTATCATTTCAATTTATTATTTGTAAGAATTCATTTGGTTTTTAAGTTTACCTGGATTACTCATTCTGACTGTCCATCCATCTGAGGATGAAGAGCCGTGCTAAAGTGGAGTTGTGTGCCCAAGGCTTTTTGCAACTTCTTCCAAAATCTCGATGTAAACCTTGGGTCTCGATCAGATATGATGGAAAGTGGGATTCCATGCAATCTAAATATCTCACTGATATACAATTCTGCTAGCTTCTCCAGTGAGTAGTCAGTCCTAACTAGCAGAAAATGTGCTGACTTCGTCAATCTATCCACTATCACACACACTGCATCATGTTTTTTTCTGGGTGAAAGGTAGACCACTGACAAAATCCATAGTGACTCGGTCCCATTTTCATTCAGGTATGCTTATAGGCTGTAGCAATCCTGATGGAACTTGATGTTCTGCTTTAACTTGCTGACATGTCAAACACTTAGTAACATAGTCAGCTGTATCCTTCTTCATACCAGGCCACCAATAATGAGGCTTCAAATCATTATACAATTTTGTGCTCCCCGAATGCATAGCATAAACACTAGTGTGTGCCTCTTTCAGAATACTGATCTTTATTTCCCCATTATCTGGTACACACACTCTCCCTTTGTAGTACAGATACCCATATGCTTTCACCTCATAATCAGTTTCCTTCCCCTCTGAGATTTTACCCATAATAGCCATTAATTTTTCATCTGCCTTCTGCCCATCTTGTATCTGCTGTGTAACACCCCTATTTGCATAGCCTGGAATATTTCACTATTTCGGTGACTGGTGTCGATCCGGATAATTAAAGGGATTAGAACCACATCTAAGACAACTAGATAAGTCCTAAAAACAAATAATTAGTAATTGCTAAATAGTTAAGTATAAATAAGAAAAATAGAACACAAGAAGTTAAATGAGCCGAGAGTCACAGCGATGGTTGATCTTCTCGGGAAGGACTGCGATATTGATTTAAACTCAACTTTCAAACCGTAAAATGTGATGCCGCGGTCCTTAGGACCATTAAGAACACAGTGGAAAAGAGAAAATCACAGAAAAAAATTGTTAAGCAGGTCAAATAATTAGGTTAGGGATCCGGAAGAATTATCAAATAACTAGCAAACCGGATTGAACCAGCGAGGGGCAATTTGGTCAATTCACCCTTAGAGTTGACTCCTGACCTAACTGTCAAATAAAATAGGAGAAAAGAAAATTTTGGGATCAAGAATTAAATTAAAGAACTATTAAAAAAAATAAAGGAAAAAGAAAAAGAATTACAAAGTTGATTTATTACATCATGTGATCACATCACAAATGATGTCAAAATTTATTTTAATTTTCCCACATTTTTTACCAAGTCAACTCAAGTTAATTACCCATAAAATAATAAAAAAAAAAAAAAAGAAAAATCACTCATCTCTCTCCCTAACTCATTCAACTGCCCCACCTCTCCCTTAGCACCACCATTACCACACCTCCATGAAAGCTTGCTCCAAGCTTTAAATCCCCCATTAAACCCTAATTTCTTCCCCAATCACTTCATAAAACCTTATTTTAATCCTTTGAGAAGGAGATTTAGCAAGAAAGAAAGAAGAAAAGAGGAGGAAATTTGAAGATTGAATATCAAAGTTTAGGTAAGAATTTAAATTGAAAATTTTAATTTAAAACATATGTTTTGAGTTAATTTAACTTAGATTTTAACTTAAATTCAAAAGAAAACTATTATGGGGGACCAAATTGAAATTTGGCTAGCAGTAGTTAGGGCTTGAAATGAGTGTACAAATGTAATGGCCTGGCCCACTAGTGATATTGTCCGCTCTGGGCCAAAGCCCTCACGGTTTTAAAACGCGTCATTAGGGGTTACGAACCAACAACTTATAAACCCAGCATCTCTCCCATGTTTTGTCGATGTGGGATTTGCCTAGGGTGTTACAATCCACCCCCCTTATGGGACTCAGCGTCCTCGCTGAGGTTTGCCCCACCATCGTTCAAGGTTGCACGCGGAGCAGCTCTGATACCACAAATGTAATGGCCCGGCCCACTAGTGATATTATCCGCTCTGGGCCAAAGCCCTCACGGTTTTAAAACACGTTATTAGGGGTTACGAACTAACAACTTATAAACCCAGCATCTCTCCCGTGTTTTGTCATTGTGGGATTTGCCTAGGGTGTTATTTGATGCATTTGAATAGTTGTTTATGTTGAATTATGTATGTATACTATGGATAGGTGTTTAAAATGCATTAGATTTGAATTTTATGAAAGTTAGGGTTTTAGACCTAGGGTTTGGGAGATGAAATTTTGAGAATTAGTTAAATGGTGTGTTTGACCTTGTTTGAGTTGAAAAATGGTCATGTATGACCAATTGTGGTTTGTTAGAAGTGTTGGAACCAAATGGAAATTCGGATTGGTTATGGATATTCTGTAGGCAGCATGACCAAGGTCCCTTTCAGGGGCCAAAACTGAAAATTTATTAACCCAATTGGTGTGAGGCCAATTGGGAATGAAACTAGACACAAAATGACACATTTTTCATTTAGGAATCATGCCCAAAAAGTGACCATAACTTAGTGAAAAAAATGGCCAAATCTGGATTAGGCAAATTGACCTGTACAAAAATGACCAAATGAAGGCCATAACTTGGGCTAGGCAGGTCAAAATGACATGAAATTCTACCAGTAGAAAGCGGAGATATAGTCCTACAACTTTCATGAAGAACATAAGTCCAAATTATGCCCTTAACCAAGTCATTTAGCCACCCAAAGTTAGTGACCTAAAACTGCCAGAACCAAATTAGTTGCCCAGAAAATATGGGTTAGACTAATCCGGCTAGCTATGTTCAAATGGCTATAACTTGAGCTACAAAACTCCAAATGGAGTGATACAAAAAGGGAAATAAAGTTAAGACAATAAGGAACAACTTCTATGAAGAAAACTTAGCCAAATTCTAATAGCAACATGACCAATGGAACAGTGCAAAACAGGACACCAAAACTGAAAATTTGCAATTTTGCCTAAAAGATTTAAAATTTGAGAAAAGAACCAAAACCAACAAATTAGGTAACCAAGATGTGGTATGTGAGTGGAAATATAATTCCCATACCTATTAAGCCTTAGAAAGTCAACAAATTGACTTGAATAGTGTCGTGAATAGTGACCTCAAAATACAAATTTTAAAGAATGCCAAGTTTAGCATATTAAAGCTAGGTATAAGTAGAGTTAAATTTATTTGTGGAGTTATGATAAATTGTGATACTGAAACACTGTGAAACTGTGTGTTTTAGTGGAAAGGAATATTGGGAAAGAACTTGAGACATCGAGTCAAGGCTAGGAGGCGACACGTATAAGGTGATGAGAATCAAGCTACATCCACGACAAAGGATTTCATCCAAGGTCCAATTACTAGAGCTAGAGCTAAATCACTTCAGAATTTAATTTTTGAAATCATAAGGAGCAAGGATTATAAGCTGGAATGGCATGAAGAAAAATGTAAAGGATTAAATTTGGTGAAAATTATGCTTAGAAGTGACCAGGTGTCATGTGGAGCATTAGATTACGTGGAATAACCTGTGGACATGCATGCACCAGATCCAACCCATGTACATGTATCTGCTGGCACCTTTTTCAAGGAATATTCCATCTGTTATAACCACCTCTCTTTTGGACTTAAATGCCCTTATTTGCTGCTGTATTAAAATTACTTTTTGTAAGGAGTTTTTAGTCTTTTGATAGATCAATTTTTGTTTGGACTTAAAGCTCTTTACAGCTGTTACTAAAGTAGGGATATTTTTGTCTTTAGCTTTGAAACTAAGAGGCTATAAATACAAGTGTAATGAAAGAGTGGAGGACACACTTTGAATATTAATGAGAGATTGTTTCTGCTCCTTTAGTGAGTAAATTGGCTGTTGCCTTTGTTCTTGTGAAGCTCATTAACTTGCTGAGATTCTATCTTGCAAGGTTTAATGTGCATAATATTCTTGGTTTATTCACTCTCCATATGAATTAGGTCAAGAATCCCATTTCTGATATTTTCTTTGAATTACACAACAATCTGATTGTGCTGGTTCAAAGATTCAAATTCATACATCTTGATTTGGTGCTTTCCATATTGTTCGTTTAATTCTTGAATGTGGGTTTTCAAGTTACCAATTACTTGAAGGTTCACATCAGTTTTTGGTATCAGAGCAAAGGGACGTCCAAACAAGGTAGATTCTCTATTTGCTTTTTATTCTTTGTGTTTCTTACCTTCTTCATATTTGCTGTTTGGCTCTTGGGGTTTAGTTGGACCTGTTTGTTTAAAAATTTGTTTTGTTGGGTTTGTCTTAGGGTTTTGGGTTAATCTAGCCAAAGCGATTATTCTAGCCATCCATTTTGCTTCCTTCATTTTGATATTGAGCATGAGAGATTATCTGGTTCATTGAGTTCGACTTACCAATTTGGTCTGAAACTGTACCAGCAATATTTGGGTGTGTTTAAGACGTTGGGTGTAAATTTTGGGGGTTGTTTGATATCGTTTGCCTGCTGAACCAAAATTTTGCGGCAGAATCGATCAAAATAAGTTCACATAGCAAATAGACCCAGAAATTCCTGAAAATTTACCGGCTGTTTATACCCCATATCAGTTGTTCCCATATTAAATTTCAGCTTAAAATTCAACCATTTGTATAGGGAACCAAAATTTTGTGGCAGAATCGATCAAAATAAGTTCACATAGCAAATATGCCCAGAAATTTCTGAAAATTTACCGGGTGTTTATACCCCATATCAGTAGTTCCCAAATTAAATTTCAGCTTAAAATTCATCCGTTTGTGTGGGGAACCAAAATTTTACGGCAGACCCTATCAAATTAAGTTCACATAGCAAATCAGCCCCGAAATTCCTAAAAATTTACAGGCCATTTGTGCCACATTTGAGCTATTCTCAAATTAAATTTAAGCTCAAAATTTAATTGTTTGTGTGGGGAACCAAAATTTTGCGGCAGACACGATTATATTTGATTTACATAGTAAGTCTGTCAAGAAAAGGCTGACATTCTTGCAGCAATTAGTCAGTATTGGGTTGCATTTGCCTACTCAATTTCAGATCAAAATACACTCATTTGCTTGGTGATCCTAAATTTATGCAATTCTTGGTGTATTGTGTGAACTGCTGGTAATTGTGATAAGTTGGTGGCAAACTTGGATATTTAAGTTTAATATCTCTACTTTAGGTTGTCTCTTTTCCAGCTTACTACTCTTTTATTTTGGTGTCTTCTTTCTTGATTCCTATTGCATTACATTTCCATACTTGAGCTTTTCTTTTCTTGACTTCTTGAATCACATTATTGTTTTCTTGATTACTCGTTTTGATCCATCACGTTCAAGAATTTTATTGTGTGTTAAATTTTTGTGGGTACAGTCTTGGTTTGAGTTACTTGAGTTTGATAAGAACTTGTGGACATAGCCAAGAGAGGTAAATGTCTAATAGTGTTGAGTTAATAAGAGGGTAAAAGCCTTGTTGAGTTAAACTCGAGTGGAGTGTCCTCTTTTGAGTGTAAACACGTAAGGGAGTGAGTGAGGTGTTTTCTTTACACTACCCATTTTCTTGCAGTCGAAAACATGTCTAGAAGAGGTGATGGTAGTGAGGGGAAGGTGAAAATCCATTCTACATGCAGTGTCAGGACAACAATTTGAAAGAATGAATGTTGTGTGCAATGAAATCATAGATAGGTTGGAAAGATTGGAGCAAAGAGATAGGCAAAATGAGAGAAGGCCAAATAGGAGGGATCTTGTACCTCCAGTAGTTGAATCTGATGAAGTTGAGGTTGATAACTATGATTTTGAGGTTGAAAGACCTAGGAGGGGTAGATATGAGAGAAGAGTCAAGATAGGAGGAATGGGGATAGGAGGATAAAAAGAGAGGAAAGAGAGAGGAATAGGGTAGATGACAATATCAAAAGTATTAAAATGAGTATCCCTTCTTTCTAAGGGAAAAATGATCCGGATGTGTATCTTGAATGGGAAAGGAAGGTAGAAGCTGTGTTTGATTGTCATCACTATTCAGAGGAAAAGAACGTAAAGTTAGCGATGAGAATTTCATGATTATGCTTTGGTATGGTGGGATCAAGTGTTGATTAGTAGAAGGAGAAATTATGAGCAATCAATTGCAACTGGGTGAGATGAAAACTATAATGAGGAAGAGATTTGTTCCTAGTCATTACTATAGAGAGCTACATCGAGGTTACAAAGATTGACTCAAGGTTCTAAAAGTGTTGAAGATTATCATAAAGAAATGGAAATTGCTATGATTAGAGCAAATGTGGAGGAGGATAGAGAAGCCACCATGGCTAGATTCTTGAATGGGCTAAACAAGGAGATTGCTCATATTGTTGAGTTACATCACTATGTTGAGTTGGAGGATATGGTCCACATGGCTATGAAGGTAGAAAGGCAACTTAAAAGCAAGTCAAAATTTGGAGGAAATGCAGGTACTTCTTCATCTTGGAAGTGTAACTGGAAGAAGGAGGATAGGGAAAAGGCTTTTAGCAACTATAAGAAAAATGAGGATAAGGATAAGGAAAAGAAGGTGGAGAAGAAATTTGTAGAAAGTAAAGGAAAGGAGGTTGCAACTACTACCCGAAATAGAGACGTGAAGTGTTTTAGGTGTTTGGGCAGTGGACACATAGCTTCTCAATGCCCTAACAAGAGAGTCATGGTCATGAGAGAAAATGGTGAGATAGAAACAGAGGAGGAAATTGTGAGTGATTCCACATCTTCGGGGAGGAGGATGCAGAGGTAGAATATCTTCTTTGAAGGAAGTGCTCTAGTGATTATGAGAGCATTAAATACTCAAGTAAAGGAGGATGTTGGTGATGAATTGCAAAGAGAAACAATTTTTCATACAAGGTGTCTTATCCAAGACAAAGCTTGTAGTGTCATCATTGATGGGGGAAGTTGTGCCAATGTTGCTAGTACTATTTTGGTGCAGAGATTAAGGTTGAGGACTTCGAAACACCATAGACCCTATAAATTGCAGTGGTTGAATGAATGTGGTGAGGTGAAAGTAACAAACGAGTCTTGATTTCCTTTGCAATAGGAAAGTATCAAGATGAGGTTATGTGTGACGTGGTTCCAATGCAAGTTGGCCATTTATTACTTGGCCGACCATGGCAATTTGATAGAAAGGTGATCCACGATGGGTATAAAAATAGGTATTCTTTTGAAATGAATGGAAGGAAAATCATTGTGGCACCTATGACACCAAAACAGATTTATGAAGACCAAACAAGGCTTAAGCAAGCAATGGGTGAGGAAAAATCAAGAGTGGCCGAAAGAGAGCGAGAGAAGAAAAGAAGGAGTGAAAAGAAATTGAGTGAAAATGTTGTGAGTGAGCAAGACAAGGGTGGTTGTGAGGAAAGAAAAGAGAGTAAAGAAAACATTCCAAGAGTGCTTGAAAAGGTGAATCTTCTAGCGCAAAGGAGAGTCATGCGGAAAGAGGGAGAGAAAATTAAGCTTGTATGCTAAAGGAAGAGATGTGAGGAATGCCATATTTGCCAACAAGCAAATGTTATTAATTGTGTTTAAGGACTCTTGTTTATCCACATCGACCTTGACCCCAATTTGCCTAGTGTTGTTGTCTCCTTTTGCAGGAATATGAGGATGTACTACGAGGAGATGCAGTGGACTACCACCTATTTGAGGGATTGAGCACAGTTGATTTTATACAGGCGATTATTCCCAACCGTCCGGCTATAGAAGTAACTCTGAAGAAACCAAAGAATTACAAAGGCAAGTTGAGGAATTGCTAGCTAAGGGATATGTGAGAGAAAGTATGAGCCCTTGTCTTGTGCAGTCCTTTTGGTACCAAAGAAAGATGGCACATGGCGCATGTGTGTGGATTGTAGGGCGGTCAACAAAATCATCAGAAAGTATCGCCATCCTATACCTAGATTGGATGATATGTTGGATGAACTTTGTGGTGCTTGTGTTTTTACCAAAATTGACTTGAAAAGCGGATATCATCAAATTCGCATGAAAGTAGGTGATGAATGGAAGACGCATTTAAAACAAAACATGGACTATATGAGTGGTTAGTGATGCCTTTTGGGCTAACTAATGCTCCTAGCACTTTTATGAGATTGATGAATCATGTGTTGCGTGCTTTTATTGGAAAATTTGTTGTTGTTTATTTTGATGATATATTGGTTTACTGAGAGGCATGAATGAACATATGCATCATTTAAGGGTGTATTCGATGTGTTAAGAAAGGAAAAATTATATGCTAACTTGAAGAAATGTTCATTTTGCATGGAAAAGGTTGTCTTTTAGGATTTGTCATTAGTGCTAATGGTGTTGAAGTTGATGATGAAAAAATTAGAGCTATTAGAGACTGGCCCATTCCAAAGGCGCATCGAAGTACGTAGTTTTCATGGACTAGCTAGTTTCTATAGAAGATTTATTAAGAATTTCAGTACCATTGCAGCACCATTGAATGATCTTGTCAAAAGAATGTTAATTTTGTTTGGGAACGAAACAAGATGATGCTTTTGACAAAATTAAAGAGATGTTATGTTCGCTCTGTGTTGGCTTTACCTAATTTTTCTAAAACTTTTGAGATTGAGTGTGACGCATCGGGAATAGGTATTGGAGCCGTTTTAATGCAGGAAAAGAGACCAATAGCATACTTTAGTGAGAAGCTTAATGGAGCAGCTTTAAACTATTCTACATATGACAAGGAGTTGTATGCATTGGTACGCACCTTGGAAACATGGCAACATTACCTTTGGCCAAAGCAATTTGTCATCCACACGATCATGAGTCATTGAAGCATATCAAGGGGCAAAATAAGTTGAGTAGGCGTCATGCAAAATGGGTTGAGTTCCTTGAGACCTTCCCATATGTGATTCAATACAAACATGGGAAAGAAAATGTGGTGGTGATGCCTTATCTCAAGGTATAACCTTCTTGCCCTTCTTGATGCAAAGTTATTAGGATTCGAATATGTGAAAGAATTATATCTGTCAAGATGATGACTTTGCTAGAGTGTATGCACTTGTGAAAAGAATGCTTTTGAGAAGTTTTATAGGCATGATGGATATTTGTTTAGAGAAAATAGATTGTGTGTGCCTAAGAGTTCCATGCGTGAATTACTTGTGAATGAGTCTCATCTTTGGTGGATTAATGGGTCATTTTGGTGTTGCCAAAACTTTAGATGTATTGAAGGAACATTTTTATTGGCGAATATGAAAAGAGATGTTGAAAGAGTATGTGCTAGGTGCATTGTGTGTGCTAAGGCTAAATCTAGAGTTTTGCCACAAGGTTTGTATACACCTTTGCCTACCCCTAGTGATCCTTGGGTTCATTTGTCTATGGATTTTGTGTTGGAATTACCTAGGTCTAAATAAGGCCATGATTCAATTTTTGTTGTTGTTGTGAGTTTTCAAAATGGCACATTTTATTCCATGCCATAAACCATGATGCTACAAATGTTGCAAATTTATTTTTTAGAGATATTGTTAGGTTGCATGGCATACCTAAGAGTTTAGTTCGTGATAGGGATGTTAAATTCCTTAGTCACTTTTGGAAGGTTTTGTGGGGAAAATTGGGCACCAAATTGTTATTTTCCACCACTTGTCACCACAAACCGATGGTCAAATCAAGTAGTAAATAGGACACTAACTACTCTTTTGCGTCGTGATTAAGCAAAATTTGAAGTCATGGGAAGATTGCATTCCACTTGTTGAATTTGCATACAATAGAAATGTGCATTCTTTTCGCTATTCTCCATTTGAAATTGTGTATGGTTTCAATCCTTCAACTCCTTTGGATCTTTTACCTTTGCACGTGAGCAGGCTTGCTAGTTTAGATGGAAAAAGAAAAGCAGAATTGGTGAAGAAAATCCATGAACAAGCCAAGCTTCAAATTGAAAAGAACAATGAAAAATATGCTAGTCAAGCTAACAAACGAAGGAAGAAAGTCACATTTCAACCTGAAGATTGGGTATGGGTTCACTTGCGCAAAGAAAGGTTTCCCTCTCGAAGGAAATCAAAATTACAACCAAGATGTGATGGACCTTTCCAAGTGTTGACCAAAATTAATGATAACGCTTACAAAATAAACCTGCGGTGAGTATAATGTCGATTGCCACCTTCAATGTTCTTGATTTATCTCCTTGTGTTGATGCGATATGATTCGAGGACGAATCATTTTGAAGCGGAGGGGAATGATGAGAAAAAAGCTACATCCACGACAAAGGATTTCATCCAAGGTCCAATTATTAGAGCTAGAGCTAAATCACTTCAGAATTTAATTTGTGAAATCATAAGGAGCAAGGATTATAAGCTGGAATGGCATGAAGAAAAATGTAAAGGATTAAATTTGGTGAAAATTATGCTTAGAAGTGACCAGGTGTCATGTGGAGCATTAGATTACGTGGAATAACCTGTGGACATGTATGCACCAGATCCAACCCATGTACATGTATCTGCTGGCACCTTTTTCAAGGAATATTCCATCTGTTATAACCACCTCTCTTTTGGACTTAAATGCCCTTATTTGCTGCTGTAATAAAATTACTTTTTGTAAGGAGTTTTTAGTCTTTTGATAGATCAATTTTTGTTTGGACTTAAAGCTCCTTACAGCTGTTACTAAAGTAGGGATATTTTGGTCTTTAGCTTTGAAACCAAGAGGCTATAAATACAAGTGTAATGAGAGAGTGGAGGACACACTTTGAATATTAATGAGAGATTGTTTCTGCTCCTTTAGTGAGTAAATTGGCTGTTGCCTTTGTTCTTGTGAAGCTCATTAACTTGCTGAGATTCTATCTTGCAAGGTTTAATGTGCATAATATTCTTGGTTTATTCATTCTCCATATGAATTAGGTCAAGAATCCCATTTCTGATATTTTCTTTGAATTACACAACAATCTGATTGTGCTGGTTCAAAGATTCAAATTCATACATCTTGATTTGGTGCTTTCCATATTGTTCATTTAATTCTTGAATGTGGGTTTTCAAGTTACCAATTACTTGAAGGTTCACATCATAAGGTTTGTGCACAACTAACTATTTTGTTACTTTTCACTTCTAAATTGATTTGAACAGCTTTATTTTATGACTTATAATTTTGTTGTGTTGAGAATTTTAACTTATTGAATGAAATTGTATCATTTAAATATAAATTTTCTTATGCATTTGAGGATTTATTGCATGGTTTTGAGGATTGTAAATTTTAAGTTTGATGTGTTGCCAACCTTGAGCATGAATTTATGATGATTCAATATGCTAATGGTTTGTAAACACTTGGTAAATAGAAATTGTTTTGAATATGATTTGAAACCACAGTTGACATGGCAATATATGTTATGAATTCTCATTAGCTTGTCTAGTGAGATATCTCCTCCACTAGATGGAGTGAGTTCCTTCCTCTCTAGCTTGCTAGTTGGGGAAGAGTTTGAATAAGTACTCATATATACTAGCTAGTCTTTGTTTCTCCCTTTTAGCCTCGGTTATTGGGAGAATTTGAAATGTCGTAGTGTACAACACGGCATCTATTTGAATTTTGGGTCATGGGTTCAACTGTGTGAATTATTGATAACGCCCTTTAAATTATGCATAGTTTGATAAATTGTGGTTGAAATAAATAATTTATCAGTGATTCAAAATATTTTTGTATTGTTTCGAGATTTAAAAGAAATGTAAACAAATAGTTACTATTCGATCAAAATGTTATTCAAATGAATAATTTGTATAAATGAAAATATTGATTTATGAATGTCATGGATTTTGAAGAATTTAGAAATTTTAAATTTTTATTTGTTATGAATTGTCAAACATAACTTGTATTAAGTTTTAAATAATTAGTTTGTGCACCACTGAGTTCACCACTCAGCGATAGCTTTGTATTCTGTCGCAGGTGAAAGGAATAATAAAGCAGCAGAGCAAAATTTCTGAAAAGACATAATGAGACTAACTTCGGGTATATCATATGTATACCCTTGTACTTTAGATTTTGATGTAATTCTATAATTATATGTATGAAATTTCCTTTGAGCAGTTGTACCAACTCTTTTGTAATATATTCTTGGATTGTAATCAAATACAAATTATTGTAAGGTTATCTTGAGATTTTATGTATTTATAAAGTTTTGCACTACTAAATTTTTAATGATCCCATGAATATAAATATTAATTTTCTCACCTTAACGAGATATTTCAATGTTTGATTTAATTTAAACGGTGTACTGAGTTGTTTACGCTGATTTGTGAAATGAGATTGAATAATGGAGTTGTGATTGAGAAATATATTGGGAGTGTCTTTGTTTTCAGGTTTTGAAGAAATGTTTTTTCAAAATACAGATGGCACTCTGCCGAAATTTTTATAAAAATTGCGGAGATTTTAAATATTTAAAAATTTAATTTATGTTAGGACTTTAAATAAAGGTTTTTAATATCTGAAAAAAATTTTACCCACCAATTTAAAAATGAACGAAAATTGTTTTAAAATCCCTTGTAACATATTTAATGGGTTATCGATAGGCGAAGTATGGTAATTCATTAGGTGTACTATGGGAGTATATTCGGGATAGAAACCTCCTCCATCTGGTCAGCAGACTACCAGAAGTTCCTACCCTCCCTGTCAATGTGAAACTTATGGTAGAAATCATGGTGGGGTATGCTATAAGGCCATAGGAGCCTGTTATAACTGCGGAGGCACAGGACACTTTACTAAAGACTGCACCAGTGCCCATAGAGTTGGGCCACCTCCTACTACTGTAGAAGGGTTAATTCAGAATCCTGCCACTAGAGGTGCACAACCACCTAGTAGAGGTAGAAGCAGGGGTAGAGGTAGTCCAGCAGGTAGCCAATGCATAGTGAATCAGTCAGATCAAGGCAGTGCTTCAGTCAGAGTCTACGCAATGAGACAGAGAGAAGAGGCTGAGACATCTGATATTGTGGCTAGTACCTTCTCAACTTTTAATCAAGATGTGTTTGTGCTATTTGATCCGGGTTCTACCCACTCCTATGTGAGTGCTAGCATCATTGATTGCATTACTGTTCCATGTACAAAAATGAACTTTGAAGTGCTAGTAACAAGTCCACTAGGACAAGAGGTCAGGGTCAATAAAATGTATAAGGATTGTCCTTTGGTGATCCAAGGACATACTTTTCTGTCTGATCTCATTGAAACGCCCTTCAGAGATTATGATATCATCTTGGGCATAGATTGGTTAGCTATGCATCTCGCCATGATTGATTTGTAGATCAAGATCACTTTTGGTCTCCCTCAGTACAGTGATGTGGTAATACATGGGGAGAGGCAGCTATTGCCATCAAACATCATTTCAGCTGCACTAGCCAGAAAAATGATCGGAAAGGGGTGTGAAGCATACTTGGCACATGTGGTAGACACCCAAGTGGGGAGCCTAGCATTGATGGACATCCCTACAGTATATGACTTTTCAGATGTGTTTCCTGATGAATTGCCAGGATTAACTCAAGAAAGAGAGGTGTAGTTTGAGATTAATATTATGTCTGGTGTGGATCCAATTTCCATAACACCATATAGAATGGCACCAGTAAAATTGAAGGAGTTGAAGGTATAGTTGCAATAACTACTTGAAAAGGGCTTCATCCACCCTAGTGTGTCACCTTTGGGAGTGCCAGTATAATTTGTTAAGAAGAAAGATGGCACTCTCCGCTTATGTATTGACTAGCTGCAGTTGAAAAAGGTGACAATAAAGAACAGATATCCATTACCTCGCATTGATGATCTATTTGATCAGTTGAAGGGTGCAGCTATGTTCTCCAAAATTGATTTGCGATCTGGTTATTATCAATTGAAAGTGCAAGAGTAGAGTATTCCAAAAACTGCTTTCAGAACTCGATATGGCCACTATGATTTTCTGGTAATGCCATTCGGGTTAACTAATGCTCTAGCTGCTTTTATGGATCTAATGAACACTATCTTCAGACCATATCTTGACCAGTTTCTGGTGGTGTTTATTGATGATATTTTGATATATTCGAGGAATGCAGAGGAGCATAACGGACATCTGCGGATTGTACTACAGACCTTAAGGGAGAAACAGCTATACGCCAAATTATCAAAATGTGAATTTTGGCTGAAAGAAATCTCTTTCTTGGGACATGTTGTGTCAGCTGAAGGGATCAAGGTAGATTCCAGCAAGGTAGAAGCTATCCTTAATTAGAAGCCACCCAGGAATATCACAGAAATTCACAGTTTTCTAGGATTAGCTAGATACTACTGCCGATTTGTGAAAGAGTTTTCTATGTTGGCTTCTCCACTAGCCAAGCTTCTTCGGAAAGATGTGAAATTTCAATGGACGGATAAATGGCAGCAAAGTTTTGATGAATTGAAGAGGTGTTTGACTGAAGCTCCAGTCCTTACTTTACCTACCCTGGGTAAAGAATACACAGTTTATAGTGATGCTTTTCACAATGGGTTAGGCTGTGTATTGATGCACGATCGGAATGTCGTTGCTTATGCATCACGCCAGCTGAAACAGCATGAGAGGAACTATCCGACACATGACTTGGAGCTAGCAGCTATTGTTTTTGCTTTGAAGATCTGGAGACATTACTTATATGGGAAGAAGAGTTATATTTACACAGATCACAAGAGCTTGAAGTATTTAGGCACTTAGAAAGAATTGAAATTGAGATAGAGGAGATGGTTAGAACTAATTAAAGACTATGATTGCTTAATAGACTATCAGCCCGGGAAAGCAAATGTGGTGGCTGACACCTTAAGTCGCAAGACTATGGCAAGTTTCAGAGTTTCTCCTTTGTCCATGGTACATGAATTGAAAGCACAACATGCTAGTTTAGAGATTGATGATGAGGGACAGACAGAAGTTGCATGGCATGTACAGCTAGTGTTGATTGATCAGATCAGAATGGCTGCTCAGAATGATGAGAAATATCAGAAGCTACTGAAAGAAGTCTAGTAGGGCAAGAAACCTGAATTTTCTGTGAGAGATGATGGTTTACTACTACATCAGGGCAGAATGTGCGTTCCTAATGATGTGGATTTGAGACAGATCATTATGAAGGAAACACATGAGTCTCCTTTTGCTATGCACCCTGGTGGAACTAAAATGTATAGAGGGCTGAAAGAGCATTACTGGTGGATGGGTATGAAAAGGGATGTAGCTAATTTTATTTCCAAATGCCTAACTTGTTAGAAAGTGGAGGCAGAACATCAAGTACCAGCTGGTTTGTTACATCCATTGCCAATACCGGAGTGGAAATGGGAACGAATAACTATGGATTTTGTGATGGGACTTCTGAGGACACAGAAGGGCCATGATGCAGTATGGGTTATAGTTGACAGACTGACCAAGTCTGCTCACTTTCTGCCAGTCCGGATGGACTATAGCCTGGAAAGATTAGCCAGATTGTACATAGATGAGATTGTAAGATTGTATGGAGTGCTAGTATCGATTGTATCTAATAGAGATCCTAGGTTCACTTCTAGATTCTGAGGTAGTCTTCAGAGAGCCCTAAGAACTAGATTGAACTTCAGCATAGCATTCCACCAACAGACAGATGACCGTCTGAAAGGGTACATCAGATCTTGGAGGATATGCTATGAGCTTGTGTGATTGAGTTTGAAGGTAGTTGGGATACACACTTGCCTTTGATTGAGTTTGCTTATAACAACAGCTACCAATCAAGCATTGGGATGCCTCCATATGAAGCTTTGTATCGCAGTAAGTGCAGAACTCCCCTGTGTTGGGATGAAGTAGGTGAAAGAAAGATGATTGGCCCAGAAATTGTTCAGCAGACAGAAGAAAAGATCAGATTGATCAGAGATCGACTCAGGGATGCATCAGACCGTCAGAAGTCCTATATTGATTTGAAGAGAAGAGATATTGAATATGCAGTGGGTGATAAGGTATTCTTCAAAGTTTCTCCTTGGAAGAGGATTATGAGATTTAGCAGAAAGGGGAAACTGAGTCCTCTCTTTATCGGATCATATGAGGTTCTGGAAAGAGTGCGTCCTTTGGCATATCGGTTGGCATTACCTCCAGAGCTAGAAAGGATACCGAGTGTCTTCCATGTGTCCATGTTAAGGAGGTACAGATCTGAACCATCTCATATTCTATCAATTGAAGAGATTGAGGTAAATCCAGACCTTTCATATGAGGAAGAACCTGTAGAGATTCTGGCATATGAGGTGAAGCAGCTGAGGAACAAACAAATACGCCTGGTTAAAGTGTTGTGGAACCATCATTCAGACCAGGAAGCTACTTGGGAACGTGAAGAGGACATGAGGAGACAGTACCCATAGCTGTTCAGAGACTGATGCCAGGTAAAATTTCGAGACGAAATTTATATTAAGGTGGGCAGAATTATAACATCCCTATATTCGGTAGTGCGTTCTACTATTCTGACAACCAGTGCCTGTCCAAACAGCTAGGATGATTGGAATTATACTTAAATGTTAGTGAGGAGACATAAAATAATGAAATACAATAGAGGAAAATACAAGAAAAATAAATGAAAAATAAGATCAATGAAATGTAACTAAGTTAAACAAGCAAAAAACCGTAGCAATAGGTGATTGCACCGGGAAGTTACGGTGTGGACCATTGACTAGCCCTGGACCGCAGGCAGCCCTGGAAAATATTTTTAAGACTTAAATAAACATCTATTGAAGTATAAATGACATTAGAAATGTCAAAGAAAAATTAATTAATTAGTACAAAGAAAAACGAAAAATAGAGAAATCGATAAAAATCAGTATTACCGAAAAATCAGGAATATAAACCGAATAGGGGCATTTTGGTCATTTGACACCCCGAGTTCTCTTTTTACCTAAATGTCCATTAAAAATAAATGATATTAAACTTTGAAAATGCCATAAAAAAATAAAATTACATGGGTAGAACAATTAAGAGAAATTAAGGGGTAGAATTTGAAATAATAAAAAACTTTGATTAATTAAATCTTAAACTATGGTTAGTGCTCCACTAACTTAGAATTTTGGGACACCTAAAAGCTAAAGTGGACAAAAATGGTTCATCTTCAACCTCCTCTCAAACCAGCCGAATTCATCCTCCGTGGAACCTCCATAGCCAAAACTCAACCAAGCTCCATACATCCATAATCCAACCATAAAAACCTCAAGTCTCCTTCATTAAAAGTTGTCTATACACCTTGGGGAAGAGATAGGGAGCAAGAAAGAAAAGATTTGGTGAGTTTTTAACAAGTTTCATAAGTGGTAACTATCCATTTCTTCATCCTTTCTTTGTTAAAGTTTATGTTGATGTTGTGGGTAGTATTTTGGTTGAAAAATTGAAAGAATTACTTGAGTTATTGTTGGGTGCTGTTTTTGGTAGCCATAGAATATCAAGGTTAATGAATTATTTCTTCATGTAAATGGCATTTTGAGGTATTGATTTAAGTGCTTAAATGTATAAGATGTTTTAGCCAATGTATTGTATGTGTATGTGTGAATTAAGCAATTGAAATTAAGGGTTTGTAAGGGAAATTTAATGTCTAAGTAAACTGCAATTTTTGGGCAGCCTTTAAACCCATGAAATTATGTATGATATCATGAAACTTGTTGATGAATTCTGGTGGTGATGTTGCAGGGGCAGTTTGTATGATTGAGGATGGAAATTATATGTAGTGGTTAGGAGCATTCATGTGTATGTATTGTTTAGAATTGGATATTGTGAATTGGAAGTGTAATTGGTGCATTGTAAATTGGTTATATTCTACCTAAAGTTACTATAATGTAAAGTAATAAATGGTTGCAGTATGATACAAATGCAGAATTGTTTGGGAAGTGAAGTATAGTTAGTGGAATGTGTGAATGGTTAATACTTCAAAAATGTGTTAAGGGCAGTATGTGTTTTATGCTATAAATGGAATTGTGTAACTCCAATTGGTACGAAGCCAATAGGAGGTGAAACTAGGCACAAAATGTGCCAACTTTCATGTTGGAAGCATACCTAAATTCTCTCCAGAAAGTGACATGAAAATTGACCAAATCCGAATTAGTGACTTTGCATACCTGAAAATTGACCATTTGAACAGCAGTCAGTATTTTGGCCATAACTCACTCAAAACAGGTCCAAATGACCTGAAATTTATATGGTTGGAAAGCTTAGACATAGGGCTACTTCTTTTCTAGAGACCACAAAACCCAGAAATGACCATAAGCAAGTCAAAATGCTTGCACAATTTCGGATATAAAAACTGCCAGAATAGAAAATGACCTAAAAATGACCTAAGTTTGCCATTTTTGTGCAATCTGTCCAGTAATAGTAAAATGACCATAACTTGGTCTAGTAAACTCCAAATGACCTAAAATTTGTGGTAAAAGTTCACTAAGACATAGACCTACAAGTTTGTAATTCTGACCAGAACTCGAAAACTGAGGGAACTAGGTCATTCGGCTAGGTCAAAACAGCATACCAAAATCTGATAAATTGCAATAACATGCTATACACTTGAAAATGAAATTGGTAACATATATCAACACTAAAGGACTATAAAATGTGACATATTGGTAACATTAAAATTTATTCCCCTAGAGTGCATCAAAGTTCGACATTATAGGTTGACTAATGAAAGCAATAGTATTAAATAAATTAATTATTGAACCTTATTATTAGAGACAATTTAACTGAGTACTGAAACACTTTAAATTGTGTGTTTCAGTTAGCAAAGACTTAGGGAAGGGGAAAGAAACACTGAGTCAAGGCCAAGAGGCTACTCTTCAGAGGTTTGTGCATAATAGTTATTTCTTTTGAATTTTTCAATTGAAATAAATTATGACAATTTGTATGTTATTGCTTAAATTGTGGAAAATTTATTTGAATGGAATTTGATGGATACTTATTGCTTGAAAAATATTGCAAATGGTTTGAAACCATAGCTATCATGTATATTTGATTGAATTCCTTGCTAGCTTGTCTAGTGGGATGAATTGGCTTTGAATTCCCTCTCTGGCTGAAGTGATGAGGTGTGTGTCAGTTGAAGACGAATAGAATGAGTACTCATATAATTGCTAGCTAGCTATGTTATTCCTCACTAGCCACTGGCTTTTGGGACGAATTGAACTTTGGAATCATGATTAAGCTGTGTATGTGATTTATTGATATTCATTGAGACATTGTGAAATGGAGTTTAATTCTTTATGACATTCTCTGTCTTTTGAATTTAACTATGATTTTAAGTATCAACAGTTTATATGATTTATGGTTTATGATTTTAAATTGCATTTTCTTAATGTTGTGCACCACTGAGACATTGGCTCAGCGATAGCTTTTTCGTTACTGTCGCAGGTAGACAGATAGACAGAGCAGGAGAGTAGGCTGCTTGTGCTATATTTTGGGATTCTGCCAGGTATATTGAGTATACCATATTTTTTTAATTTTTATTGTGATGTATGTGAACTGTATTTATATATTGTACTTAGTCTTGAGTAGTTGTAAACTAAAGTTGTAATATATTTATTTTTCATCTCAGCTTTTGAACTACTCAATCATTTTGTAGTCTATCTTTGGAAATACTGAAAATTTATGTTGAATTGAGTTTGACAAATGTTGAGAAATTTATTTGGGATTGAACAAATATATTGGAAGTGTTTTTTTTTGCAGGTTTTTGATGAACTATTTCATTCAAAATACAGACGTCACTCTGCCGAAATTTTTACAGAAATTATTGATACTCTAGATTTGTTATTTGGTTTCACCTCAGTTAAAAAGAAAATTAACACCTGTCAAAAGTGCTCACCATTGTAAAAAGAAATAAGAAAAGTTTTAAAATCCCTTGTAGTGTATTTAATAGGTTATCAGTAGATGTAGTTTGGTAATTCATTAGGTATACTACGGGATTATGTTATGCCTTACGGAGATGTAAGGTGTGACATGTTTTAGTGGTATCAGAGCTAGTTTTTAAATTCAGTTTTAACCTGTAATTTGAATATTCTTTCTTCATAATACAACTGCTCAATGTCATTGTTTGATATATACAGTATGTTACATTATAAATATGCACTAACGGGATGAAATCTCCTTGTGTTATTTGTCCAGGAGGTATAATATCCTCTAATTGACTATGGAAGAAGGGGACCGTTCAGTTGATTAATCAATAGAGGCTGAGGTACAAGGGGAAGCCCCAGCCCCTCACAATGTGAGTGGATTAGCCGCACTAATCCCCTCAGTAGCACAGTTTCCTACTCAGTTTGCTCAGTAGATGGCTGCCATGTTTCAACAGATGGCTGGAAACAAGCCTACTTAAGCCCCACCGCAGACACCAGTGGTACAACCACAGCCTTCAGCTAGGTAGTATGACAAACTGATTAAATATGGGGCTACTAAGTTCAAGGGGACAGCAGATCCACTAGAGGCAGAACAATGGTTAGAGAGAATGGATAGGGTGTAACACCCCTATGTTCAGTAGTGCGTTCTACTATTCCGCTGACCAGTGTTATTCGGATAGCTAGGATGCCTAGAACTACACTTAGTTATGGGTGAGGAGACATAAAATAATGAAATACAAGAAAAAGAAAGGAAAAATAATAGCAATGAAATATAACCAAGTTAAATGAGCCGAGAACCCTAGCGATGGGTGACCGCATCGGGAAGTTACGGCGTGGACCGTCGACTAGCCCTAGACCGTGGGGAACCCAGGAAAATATTTTAAGACATAATTGAAGACTTATTGAAGCATAAATATCATTAGAAATATCAAAGAAAAATTAATTAATTAGTATAAAGAAAAATGAGAAATCGAGAAAATGACAAAAATCGGTGTTACCGAAAAATCGAGAATGCAACCCAAACAGGGGCATTGTGGTCATTTGACATCTGGAGTTGTCTTTTGACCTAAATTTTCATTAAAAATAAATGATGTTATACTTAGAAAATGTCATGAAAAATAAAATTGTGGTATATTACAATAATAGTGCAAGAAATGGGGTATAATTTGAATAACTAAAACTTTAACATATAATATTGTTAATTAAATTAAAGTGGAGCACTAAGGGGTGTTTAAACTCATTAAGGGACATGTGTATGTCCACTAAGTGATTCAGTTTCTGCTTCATCTTCTTCATGCCGAATTGAGGTCCCAAATTCCTCCATAGCCGAAACCTTCCAAAGCTCCACATTCTTCACCATTTTCAAGTTAAACCCCAAAGCTTGCTTCATTAACTTTGCTCCCCACATTACAAGGAAGACTTAGATAGCAATTTTAAGAAGTTTAGTGAAGGTTTTGAAGAATTTCAAAAGTGATAAGTATGTATTTTTAATTATTGTTTCATTAAACCTTGAATGGATGTTATGGGTAGTTGAATTGTGGAAGGATTTTTGAAGTTTGATGAGTTAAGGGAGAGGTACATTTTTGGCAGCCATGGAACTTCAATAATAGCAGTTTATCTTTGCATATAAATGGTAGATTAAAGTGTTGATGTAAGTGTTGATGTAAGTGTTTATGTTATGGTATAAACCAGAAATGACATGAAAAAGTGAATTTGGTAAGTGTTGGATGTGTAATTGGTAAGGATGAATAATGTGCAATAGGGCAGTGTATGTTTTGGCTTAGAACCTTAAGTGTGTGACTCCAATTGGTATGAGACCAATTGGAGGTGAAAGTAGGCACAAAATGTGCCAACTTTCATGAAGGAAGCTTACCAAAATTCTACCTAGAAGGTGACTTGAAAAATGACCAAATCCAGATTAGTGCATTGAAAGCCTGAAAATTTACCATTTGGACAGCAGTTAGTTTTTTGGTCATAACTCACTCAAAACAGGTCCAATTGACCTGAAATTTTTACCATGAATAGTTGAGACATATATCTACAATTATAATGAGACACCAAAGCCCAAAAATGGCCAAAACCAAGCTAAATAGCTTGCACAAGTTCAGGTCCAAAAACTAGCCGAACCAAAAGTGACCTAAAAATGACCTAAACCTACTATTTTGGTACATTCTGTCCAGTATTGGTAAATTGACCATAACTTGGTCTACATAACTCAGAATGATCTAAAATTTTGCCCCACGTGTAATAAGACATAGACCTACAAGTTTGTAGTTTTGACCAAAACCTGAAAATCGAGGAAACTAGGTCATCCGGCTAGGTCAAATTAGTATACTGGAATCCGACAAATTGCAATAAAATGAAATATACATGAAAATGAATTTGGTAACATGTACCAATGCAAAAAGGCTATAAAATGTGACATATTGGTAACATTAAAACCTAATTTACCTAGACTGCATTGAGGGTCAACATCTGAGGTTGACTAAGGAAATAATAGAATTCAATAAATTAAGTATTAAGTTTTATTCTTAAAAACAGTTTAAATGAGTACTGAAACACTTCAAATTGTGTGTTTCAGTTAGCAAAGACTCAGGGAAGGGGAAGGAAACACTAAGTCAGGGCCAAGAGATAGTTATCAGAGGTTTGTGCACAACAGTTATTTCTTTTGAATTTTCAATTGAAATAAATTATGACTATTTGTATATTATTATTTTAAATTGTGAAAAATTGTTTGAATGATATTTGATGGATACTTATTGATTGAAAAGCATTGTAAATGATTTGAAACCATAGCTATCATCTATATTGATTGAATTCCTCGCTAGCTTGTCCACTGGGATGAATTGAATTCCCTCTCTGGCTGAAGTGTTGAGGTGTGTGCCTGTTGAGGACGAATAGAATGAGTACTCATATTATTGCTAGCTAGCTATGTTATTCCTCACTAGCCATCGGCTTTTGTGATGAATTGAATTCCTCACTAGCCATCAGCTTTTGGGATGAATTGGACTTTGGAACATGATTAAGCTGTGTGTATGATTTATTGATATTCATTGTGATATTGTGAAATGGAGTTTTAAATTCTTATTGACATTCACTGTCTTTGAATTTAACTATGGTTTTAAGTATCCACTATTTATATGACTTATGATTTGTGATTTAAAGTTGTATTTGGTTAATGTTGTGCACCACTGAGACAATGGCTCGTGATAGCTTTTCATTCTTTGTTGCGGTAGACAGACAGGCGACATACTAGGTTGCTAGTACTACACTGAGAGATCATCGGGTATATTGAGTATACCATATTTTGCATTTTATATTGTAAGGTATGTTCACTGTATGTATATAGTGTTCTTGGTTTTGAGCAGTTGTAAATAAAAATTATACATTGAAGTTGTAAAATAAATTGTAAATTATTTTGGTTTGTAAATATTGTGATATATTTCTTTTATCTCAGCCTTTGGAAACACAAAAAAAAAATTATTGTGGATTTGAGTTGACAATTGTTGAGAAACATATTGTGTTGATTAAATGTTGGAGTTTGAGATTGAGAAATATATTTGAAGTGCTTTTTACAGGTTTTTTTGAAGAACTATTTAATTCAAAATACAGATGGCACTCCGCCAAAATTTTTACAGAAATTACTAATAATTCAAATGTGTTAGCTGTTTCACTTCAGTTCAAAAAAATTTTTTAACACCTGAAATAGTGCTCACCACTATAAAAAGAAGTAAGAAAAGTTTTAAAATCCCTTGTAGTGTATTTAATGGGTTATCAGTAGACGAAGTTGGTAATTCATTAGGTATACTACGGGATCATGTTATGCCTTACAGAGGGGTAGGGTGTGACATAGGGTGCTCAAGAAATTACACTGCACAAATAAGCTAAGATTTGAGTATTCAATGTCACTACTACAGGGGGATGCATATGACTGGTGGAAAACCATTCCCCATAGTTTGGTGGAACCTCCAGTACTAAGTTGGGATGACTTTCTTCGAGAGTTTAGACAAAAATATGTCCCAGATGCCTATGTTGACCAGAAGTTATAGGAGTTCTTAAGTTTGAAATAGGGAAGTAGATTAGTGGCAGAATATGAAAGGAAGTTTTCCTGCCTAAGCCACTATGCAGGAAGTCTCCTTTTTACCAGCAGGGAAAGATGTAAGAGGTTTGAAACCGGCTTGAAGCCTAGTCTCAAACTACAAGTGGTTGGATTCAAACATAATAACTTTTCTGAGCTTATTTCTCGAGCACTTGAATTAGAAAGAATTGAGTCAGAAGCGGCCCGAGAGAAAAAGAAAACAGAAATGATAGAAAAAGAAAAAGAGGGGAAGTCAGTAGATTAGAGTTTCTGTGGTCCTACTGGGAAGAGAAAGAACTTTGGGGGACATAACAAGGGTGGCAAAAAGTTTGGTAGGGGAAGATATTTGGGACAGAAACCAGAAGTTCCTACCCTCCCCGTCAATGTGAAACTTGTGGTAGAAATCATGGTGGGGTATGCTATAAGGCCACAGGAGCCTGTTATAACTGTGGAGGCACAGGACACTTTGCTAAAGACTGCACCAGTGCCCGTAGAGTTGGGCCACCTCCCATTACTGCAGAAGGGTCAATTCAGAATCCTGCCACCAGAGGTTCACAACCACCTAGCAGAGGTAGAGGCAGGGGTAGAGGTAGTCCAACAGGCAGCCAAGGCACAGTGAATCCGTTAGAGCAAGGCAGTACTTTAGTCAGAGTCTATGCAATGAGACAGAGAGAAGAAGCTGAGACATTTGATATTGTGGCTGGTACCTTCTCAACTTTTAATCAAGATGCGTTTGTGTTATTTGATCCGGGTTCTACCCACTCCTATGTGAGTGCTAGCATCATTGATTGCATTGTTGTTCCATGTACAAAAATGAACTTTGAAGTGCTAGTAACAAGTCCACTAGAACAAGAGGTCAGGGTCAATAGAATGTATAGGGATTGTCCTTTGGTGATCTAAGGACATACTTTTTCGTCTGATCTCATTGAAATGCCCTTCAGAGATTATGATATCATCTTAGGTATGGATTGGTTAGCCAGGCATCATGCCATGATTGACTGTAGACTGAAGACAGTCACTTTTGGTCTCGCTCAATATAGTAATGTGGTAATACATGGGGAGAGGCAGCTATTGCCATCAAACATCATTTCGGCTGCACTAGCCAGAAAAATGATCAGAAAAGGGTGTGAAGCATACTTGGCACATGTGGTAGACACCCAAGTGGGGAGCCCAGCATTGAGGGACATCTCTCTAGTATATGACTTTTCAGATGTGTTTCCTAATGAATTGCCAGGATTACCTCTAGAAAAAGAGGTGCAGTTTGAGATTAATGTTATGCCTGGTGTGGATCCAATCTCCATAACAACATATAGAATGGCACCAGCAGAATTAAAGGAGTTGAAGGTAAGTTGCAATAACTACTTAAAAAGGGTTTCATCTGCCCTTGTGTGTCACTTTGGGGAGCGCTAGTATTATTTGTTAAGAAGAAAGATGGCACTCTCCACTTATGTATTGACTACCGACAGTTGAATAAGGTGACAATAAAGAACAGATATCCATTGCCTCGCATTGATGATCTGTTTGATCAGTTGAAGGGTGCAGCTGTGTTCTCCAAAATTGATTTGCAATCTGGTTATTATCACTTGAAAGTGCAAGAGCAGAGTATTCCAAAAACTGCTTTTAGAACTCGATATGGCCACTGTGAGTTTTAGGTAATGCCATTCGGGTTAACTAATGCTCTAGCTGCTTTTATGGATCTGATGAACACTATCTTCAGAGCATATCTCGACCAGTTTGTGGTGGTGTTTATTGATGATATTTTGATATATTCAAGGAATGTAGAGGAGCATGATAGACATCTGCGGATTGTACTACAGACCTTAAGGAAGAAACAGCTAGACGCCAAATTGTCAAAATGTGAATTTTGGCTGAAAGAAATCTCTTTCTTGGGACATGTTGTGTCAGCTGAAGGGATCAAGGTAGATTCCAGCAAGGTAGAAGCTATCCTTAATTGGAAGCCACCCAAGACTATCACAGAAATTCACAGTTTTCTGGGTTTAGCTAGATACTACCGCCGATTTGTGAAAGGGTTTTCTATGTTGGCTTCTCCACTAACCAAGTTGCTTTGGAAAGATGTTAAATTTCAGTGGATGGATAAATGCCAGCAAAGTTTTGATGAATTGAAGAGGTGTTTGACTAAAGCTCTAGTCCTTACTTTTCCTACCCCGTGAAGGAGCGGAAGCATGAAAAATATAAGTTTAGATCATTGAAATTTTAAATTTTTCATCTAGGGTCACATGCATCATGCAAGCTTCATTTTTATCTATTTGATTTCAATGATAAATAGCATATTAAAACTCTTTTAATATATTTTTGGATCTATATTTACTATTTAAGATTTTAGAATTAATTAGATTAATTTTAGAACCCTAGATTAGATCAAGAACAAGTGCACTAACCTCTTGATGCACTGCAGTGTGTTTGGCACTTTTGGGATGCGTCTTTAGGACACCAGATGTTGTCCCTCTAGCTTGTCCACACTAAGATTACCTATGGTAGCCCTTGAACAGCTTCTAAAGCTTTTTCTATGAATTAGAAAATCAAGTTTTGCCTTTTAAGAGATTACAGATGTAAACAGGACACTAGAAACAATTTCTAGTATTTTTAATTCAAGAGATTGTTTACTAATCTCTTTGAATTGATGAGAGATGAAGAAGAAGAGAAGGGGGAGGCTTCTTGGGTGGTGGCACCAAGGGAATGAGCAGCTTGTCTTCTTTTGGTCTTTCATCCTTACACTTATATAGCTAGGTCACCACTAAAAACCCTTGCCACATATCACCTTTTGATTAGCTCTAGGTTTAATTGACCCAATCACATTGTGCCAAGTGTCAAACCTCTATTTAATCTTAATTTTAATCATATTACATGATTAAAAGATATTTGACAAGCTCATGAGTAGTGCCATGTGTCACCATCTCATGGTGCCACAGGTCACCCTTTGAAATAACTAAAATGCCCCTGTGTCTTAATTTTGAGTTCTCAACCCAAAATAATTATTTCTCTTCTTCTAATCAATTTATATCAAATATAAATTAATTAGTTAATCTCTATTAATTAATTTCTCATTAATTAAATTTATATTTAAACACTTTAAATAGAAATTTAACTTATATTATACATCTAATAACCTAGATTTGGTTTCAAGTCATGCTAGAGACTTTGCAATCTAATTGCAAATCAAACCTATTTAATTAATCAATTAAACTCTTTAATTAATTAATTAAATCATATTTAATTTAGTGATTACTTGTGTATGTGTGTGACTTACTAGGCTCATCACTAATTGGCAATGAGACATGATATCAACTTTTAATATCATCAGAACTCTTTCTTACCATAAATGATTTCTCTAAACCATTTTATACACATCATAGACCATGGTTAACACCTAGCATAGCATGCCATGGCCACCTAATCAGTAATAAGGTTTACCTTAAATGAACATATAATCATATGTTACTATGCACTAGAATCTCTCTATTACAAAATCCCAATTCGAGTTGGAGTTATGGTTTATGTCAAACCCCATTTGCTATGAATATTATGTTCTCTTTTAATTCCAGTTCTTGATTAAAAGATTTTCTGATCAGAAACTCATTTCTGATTAAATCTATCTGTCCTGGCCAGGAACTTGAAACATCAAGTACAATTAAATGAAAATAGGATTTTATCCCTATTTACTTAGAGGAACAGATTCCATCTTGATCAACACCTACCTCCATATATAACTAGTAGGAGCCAACACATGCCCATATACCCATACACAGTACAAGTATGAAAGCAGTATCAAACTCAAACCACCTATATACAGGATAACTGTGCTATCTTAGGTCTAAAGATTATAAGCACTGATATGATTTATGAAAATGCATTGACAAGGGTAAACTCCATGTGCTTGTCATAAATGTCACTGGTTCGGCCTACTTATCATGTATAAGTGCCTATCATGTTTGTTATATGGCATGAGACTCACCATTCCATCTTATTTACATCTCATATAAATAACTTGGGAACAAACATGATTACAATCTTTCTGGATAATTTATGTTCTTATTGTGAAGTATCCTCGATTGTGAACTTATTTATAATATTTTGTGCTAGAAATACTGTCACTCATATTCTTAATAACTTAAGAATAATATTTCTAACAAAATATCAATGGACCTTTTCTATTACACATAAATATATTATGTAAACGGAAAAGTGAAAATTCCTTTTATTAATAAAATATATACAAGATACATACTAAATGATATGCTCTATGGCATACTACTAACAATCTCTCACTAGCACTAGAGCCATTCATTACAATACCTTAGACCCATCTTCTCAAGATGTCGGTCTAACTGAGCTTGTGACAAAGGCTTAGTGAATGGATCAGCTGGATTTTCAGCTGATGCTATTTTCTGCATGGCTGTATTGCCTTGCCCAATTTTTCTGATAAAGTGGTAGCGCCTTTCTATGTGTTTGGATTTCTAGTGAGATCGGGATTTCTTATATCCAAACAGCTTCCTTTGCAGCATCTGTTGCAGTAATATACTCAGCCTCGGTAGTGGAATATGCAGTTGTACTCTGTTTGGAACTCTTCCAACTAACTGCACTTCCTTTACAAATGAACACAAACCTAGAGGTAGACTTTCTATCATCGATATCTGATTGGAAATCAGAATCAGTATAACCATCCAATTGCAAGTCACCACCTCCATATATCAAGAATAAATCCTTAGTTCTTCTCAAGTACTTAAGGATATTCTTGTGACTATCCAAATGTTCTAAACCTGGATTGGATTGATACCTGCTAGTCAAACTAACAGCATATGCGATATCCGGCCTAGTACACAACATTGCATACATTAAACTTCCAATAGCCAAAGCATATGGAATCCTGGCCATTTTATCTCTTTCTTCAGGTGTCTTTGGAGACATCTCTTTAGAAAGGTGGATACCATGTCTTACTGGTAACAATCCTCTCTTGGAATCAAACATGTTAAACCTCTTTAACACCTTTTCCAAGTATAAACTTTGCGATAAACTAATTATTCTTTTCGCTCTATCTCTATAGATGCGAATCCCAAGAATATAGGTTGCCTCCCCTAAGTCTTTCATGGAGAATGTATTTCACAACCATACCTTTATAGTTGTCAACATACCTGTGTCAATACCTATTAATAGAATATTATCCATATATAAGACAAGGAAAATGATAGCACTATCACTAACCGTCTTATATACACATAGCTCATCCTTATTTTTGATAAAACCAAATGACTTAATGACTTCATCAAAATGGATGTTCCAACTCCTCGAAGGTTGTTTTAACCCATAAATGGATCACTTTAACTTGCGCACTTTGGAACCATCTTGGGATTCAAAACCCTTAGGTTGTTCCATGAAAATGTTTTCTTCAATGTATCCATTAAGAAAAGCTATTTTGACATCTATCTGCCAAATCTCATAATCATTGTATGCGGCTATTGCTAATAGACTCCTAATTGATTTAAGCATGGCAACAGGCGAGAAAGTCTCCTCATAATCGATTCCTTGCCTTTAGCGAAACCCTTTCGCTACTAGCCTTGCCTTATAGGTCTCTACCTTTCCATCAGAACCAATTATATTCTTGAAAATCCATTTGTTCCTTATAGGTATAATACCTTCAGGTGGGTCAACAAGATCCCAAACTTGATTCTTATACATGGAATCAATCTTGGATTTCATAGCATCAATCCATTTTTTGAAGAGTCTATATCTAATATAGCTTCTTCATAGGCAAGTGGATCATCTCCATGATCTACTTCTTCATGAGTAGACAACTCTTATTTTTCTTCATGAAGGAAATCATATCTCACTGGTGGGTGAGATACCCTGGTTGTTCTACGAGGAATAGCTATAGATGTTTCATCAATAGGTGTAGGATCTATATCCATCTGATCTATTAGTTGGTCAGAATTCTCCAATTCTAACTCTATTTTCCTTCCTTTACCTTTTCTTGAACAAACTGTTGTTCAAGAAATATGGCATTTCTACTCACCACAACCTTTTGTGATATAAGCAAATAAAAATAATATCCAAAACTATCTTTTGGATATCCAACAAATCGACCCTTTTCTGATCTGGTCTCCAATTTATCAGTGTTTAGCTTTTTGATATAAGCTGGACAACCCCAAATCTTAACATGCTTAAGACTTGATTTTCTTCCATGCCATATCTCATAAGGTGTGAAATATAGTGATTTTGATGGAATCCTATTCAGAATATACAAAGCTGATTCTAATGCAAATCCCCAAAAGGAGATTGGCATATCAGTATAGCTCATCATACTATATACTGTATCCAATAGGGTACAATTTCTCCTTTCAGATACACCATTCAGCTGTGGTGTTCCTGGAGGAGTCAGCTGAGAAACAATGCCGTGCTCTCTCAAGTATTCATCAAATTCAATACTTAAGTATTCACCTCCACGATCTGATCGAAGAGCTTTAATACTAGTTCCTGTTTTATTTTCTACTTCAGATTTAAATTCTTTAAACGTTTCAAAAGATTCATGTTTGTATTTCATCAAATACAAATACCCAAATCTTGATTTATCATCAGTAAAGATAATAAAATAATGAAAAACTGCCTCTAGCCATTTCTTTAAATGGACCACATACATCACTATGTATTAGCTTCAAAATATTTTTAGCTCTTAGCCCTTGTCCAACAAAGAGTGATCTAGTCATTTTGCCCTGAAGGCAAGATTAACAAGTTGGAGTAGGCTCAGAGCCCAATGAGAATAAAATCCCCATTTTCTCCAAATTTTGCAATCCTATCTTCTGCAATATGACATAACTTTAAGTGCTAAATATATTTTGATGTTGAGTTAATTTTCACCATGGCATTACATTCTTTTAGATTGTTTACATTAGATTTGTATTTAACTTTATTATCTAAATAATAAAGTCCGTCATGCATATAACCCGAATCAACATATTTATTTCCAAAATAAATATTGCAAACATCATTTGTGAACTGAAATTCATAACCACCCCTAGTCAAACTAGATATAGAAATGATGTTCTTAAAAACATCAGGTACATGCAAGACTTTATTTAAATACAAAACATATCCATACATGTATAAAGATTTAGATTCTGTGGCTAAGGCTTCAACAGTTGAGCCATTGCCAATCTGGAGTCTAATATCTCGTTACTGCAAGCTTCTATTATTGGCTATACTCTGGGTAGTTCCTATTCCCGTGCCCATCATTCTGGCTATGGAAACATTTTCCTTTGCCTTCGTTAACTTTGGTCTTTACTTTCTGTTTAGCTATTTTTTTGGAAGGACCAGGAATTTGAGATTTCTTTTTCTTATTGCCCTTCTTCTTGTTGGACTTTCCAGTAGAAGAAGAAGCAGTCAAAGCTACCTCTTTTCCCTTATTGCTTTGCATATTCTTTTGGCTAATAACTAGCATTTTGAGTAAACTAGCCAAGGTGCATTCCTGCTTAGTGATATGGAAATTTGTCACAAAATTCCCAAAAGACTCAGGAAGGGACTGAAGGATCAAATCTATCTACAGTTGGAAATCCATGTTAAAGTAAGATATTCCAGCTGCTCAATCAGCCAAATCATCTTGTGGACATGATCCCCAACATTCTATCCTTCAGACATCCTCATACGGAATAGCTTGTCTAGATATCTCATACCTAGTGTTCCTGCTATGCTCACCATACAACTCTTGTAGGTGAAGAAGGATCTCACTCGCACTTTGCATGTTCGCATGCTGCTTCTGTAACTCATTACTCATGGAAGCAAGTATGTAACACTTAGCTCTCATATCATTCTCCTGCCACTTGTCCAAAGTTTCATGTTCCTCTTGAGTGGCCTTTGGAGGTAAGGGACCAGGAACATTTGAGTCTAGAACACATCCTATATGTTCAAGGTTCAGGACAAGTTTCAAATTTCTTAACCAATCAGACAGATTAGGTTCTGTCAACCTATTGCGATCAAGTATGCTTGCAAGGATATTAGATGGTAGTTGTTGTTCTATGCTCATTATTATCAGAAAATTAACTGCAAAAAATAACCAGATTAATTAGTAAATGTATCATGTAATTAACCAAAATGATTATGGTCTTTTAATCAAATTGGTCCTCCCACTAACTTAGCGAATCCTACACTTCCAAAGTAGAAAACGGAAATCCTAGTTGGATGGATTTCTAGTGGGTGATTGAATTTTTATAATTTTATTGATCATCCTCAGGTACATCCATTATTGGAATTACAATAAACTATAAGTGAGCAACTCCTTGCCTATCACATCTCATGTGAGGTTCAATCCTTTACCTAGCCCCTAATGCTCAAAATCTCAGGTACATCCATTATTGACTTATCTTGCATTAGTTAAGTTGATCCCATTGAGCCAGTAATTATGCAAATAATTTTAATGTCCTCAGGTACATCCAATATTAGCCACCAAACCATTTACATATTTACAATATCTCATACTTAACAATTATTCTTAAGAAAATCTCTTAAAATAATTGCATCTTATGCAAGTATTTAAAATTTCTTAAAATAATTGCCTTAATGGTGGGCCCATGTTATAATTACTTTAATTATAGTATTTCCAACTTAATCATTTGTTTGGAAGATTTTATGGTCATCCTAATTACTATTAAGGTCTCACTTTGCACATTATCCATTTAGCATGCATATATCATATACTTGCATACATTCACATACATTTCATGCATTCATGTATAAACAGTAAATATGGTATGATCATGGACTTTCTAAGGGATTCAATTCTGAGCCACCAAGAATTGAATCAGGGCATTCCTAGGTGCATTTCATTCATTCATTTTACAAGAGTTGCTGAAGGAGTACATAATCAACACTTGACCTTGAATTCCTCCCACTAGTCCCACCAATGCTCTTGACCTCCTTGATCTTCTTGTAATCCAATATTACATAGTAATCCTTGGCATACCAAGGTGAATTTACAAGAACTACATAAATGAAATTACAACCCAAAAATTATTACATCCTTAATAATACATGCCCAAAATAATTAAAATATATTAATTTAAATTACAATCCAAAGAGATATAAAAGAAATAAATCTAATCACATTGGTCTTTTATAGTCCATGATCATCCATCATGCATATCACTATTTAACAATTAAATAAAACATACATACTTAAATTAAATTAAATATCTCATATTCAACTTAAAAATCCATATTTGAATGTGATTCAAACAAATTTAAAAATTCAGATTTGAATATCATTCAAACAAATTTAAAAATTCAGATTTGAATATCATTCAAACAAATTTAAAAATTCATATTTGAATCACATTTAAACAAATTTAAAAATTCAGGTTTGAATTACATTCAAACAACTTTTAAAAAATCATATTTGAATTATATTCAAACAACTTTAAAAAATTCAAATTTGAATCACATTCAAACAACTTTTGAAATTCAGATTTGAATCACATTCAAACAACTTTAAAAATTCAAATTTGAATCACATTCAAACAACTTTAAAAATTTAGATTTGAATCACATTCAAACAATTTTTAAAATTTAGATCTGAATTACAATCTAATTGTGTGATTAAAATAACTAATTAAACATTTTAATTAGTCATAGGATGAACCTTAGAACATTTAACAATCATAGATTCCAAGGCCAAACCTTGCGCACCACTTTGGAGACCATTGATGCGCACCATTGATGGTGTTCATCACCCAAGCCGCCACCTTTCTTGCAACCAGCAATTGATCTCTCATCTCATTATTATACCACACAATTAAATCATATAATCAACAATCTAAATGGCAAATATATTGGCTCTGATACCAATTGAAGGAGCAGAAGCATGAAAAATACAAGTTTAGATCATTGAAATTCAAAATTTTTCATATAGGGTCACATGCATCATGCAAGATTTATTTTTATCTATTTGATTTCAATGATAACCAGCATATTAAAACTCTTTCAATATATTTTTGGATTTATATTTTCTATTTAAGATTTTAGAATTAATCAGATTAATTTTAGAACCCTAGATTAGATCAAGAATAAATGCACTAATCTCTTGATGCACTGTAGTGTGTTTGGCACCTTTAGGATGGGTCTTTAGGACACCAGATGTTGTCCCTCTAGCTTGTCCACAATAAGATTACCTATGGCAGCCCTTGAACATCTTCTAAAGCTTTTTCTATGAATTAGAAAATCAAGTTTTGCCTTTTAAGAGATTACAGATGTAAACAGGACACTAGAAACAATTTCTAGTATTTTTAATTCAAGAGATTGATTGCCAATCTCTTTGAATTGATGAGAGATGAAAAAGAAGAGAAGGGGGAGACTTCTTAGGTGGCAGCACCAAGGGAATGAGTTGCTTGTGTTCTTTTGGTCTTTCATCCTTACACTTATATAGCTAGGTCACCACTTAAAACCCTTGCCACATGTCACCTTTTGATTAGCTCTAGGTTTAATTGACCCAATCACATTGTGCCAAGTGTCAAACCTATATTTATTCTTGATTTTAATAATCTTACATGATTAAAAGACATTTTGCAAGCTTATGTGCAGTGCCATGTGTCACCATCTCATGGTGCCACATGTCAGCATTTGAAATGACTAAAATGCTCCTGTGTCTTAATTTTGAGTTCTCAACCCAAAATAATTATTTCTCTTCTTCTAATCAATTTATATCAAATATAAATTAATTAATTAATTAATCTCTATTAATTAATTTCTCATTAATTAAATTCATATTTAAACACTTTAAATATAAATTTAACTTATATTATACATCCAATAACCTAGATTTAGTTTCAAGTCATGGTAGGGACTTTGCAATCTAATTGCAAACCAAACCTATTTAATTAATCAATTAAACTCTTCAATTAATTAATTAAATCATATTTAATTTGGTGATTACTTATGTATGTGTGTGACTTACTAGGCTCATCACTAATTGGCAATGAGACATGATATAAACTCTTAATATCATCAGAACTCTTTCTTACCATAAATGATTTCTCTAAACCATTTTATACACATCATAGACCATGGTTAATACCTAGCATAGCATGCCATGGCCACCCAATCAGTAATAAGGTTTACCTTAAATGAACCTATAATCATATGTTACCATGCACTATAATCTCTCTGTTACAAAATCCCAATTCGAGCTGGAGTCATGGTTTATGTCAAACCCCATTTGCTATGAATATTATGTTCTCTTTTAATTCTAGTTCTTGATTAAAAGATTTTCTCATCAGAAACTCTTTTCTGATTAAATCTATCTGTCCAGGCCAAGAACTTGAAACATCAAGAATAATTAAATGAACATAGGATTTTATCCCTATTTACTTAGAGGAACAGATTCCATCTTGATCAACGCCTACCTCCATATATAACTAGTAGGAGTCAACACATGCCCATATACCCATACACAGTACAAGTATGAAAGTAGTATCAAACTCAAACCACCTATATACAAGATAATTGTGCTATCTCAGGTCTAAAGATTATATGCACTGATATGATTTATGATAATACATTGACAAGAGTAAACTCCATGTGCTTGTCATAAATGTCACTGGTTCGGCCTACTTATCATGTATAAGTGCCTATCATGTTTGTTATATGGCATGAGACTCACCATTCCATCTTATTTACATCTCATATAAATAACTTGGGAACAAACATGATTACAATCTTTCTGGATAAGTCCTCGCATAAAGAATACACAGTTTATAGTGATGTTTCTCACAATGGATTAGGCTGTGTATTGATGTAAGATCGGAATGTCATTGCTTATGCATCACGCTAGCTGAAACCGCATGAGAGGAACTATTCGACACATGACTTGGAGCTAGTAGCTATTATTTTCGCTTTGAAGATCTGGAGACATTACTTATATGGGGAGAAGTGTTATATCTACACAGATTATAAGAGCTTGAAGTATTTGGACACTCAGAAAGAATTGAATTTGAGACAGAGGAGATGGTTAGAACTGATTAAAGACTATGATTACTTAATAGAGTATCAGCTAGGGAAAGCAAATGTGGTGGCTGACGCCTTAAGTCACAAGACTATGACAAGTTTCAGAGTTTCTCCTTTATCCATGGTACATGAATTGAAAGCACAGCATGCCAGTTTAGAGATTGATGATGAGGGATAGACAGTAGTTGCATGGCATGTACAGCTAGTGTTGTTTTAGCAGATTAAAATGGTAGCTCAGTATGATGAGAAATATCAGAAGCTACTGAAAGAAGTCCAGCAGGGCAAGAAACCTGAATTTTCTGTGAGAGATACTGGTTTACTACTACATAGGGCAGAATGTGCATTCCTAATGATGTGGAATTGAGACAGATCATTATGAAGAAAGCACATGAGTTTCCTTTTGCTATGTACCCTGGTGGAACTAAAATGTACAAAGGGTTGAAAGAGCATTACTGGTGGATGGGTATGAAAAGGGATGTAGCTGATTTTATTTCCAAAAGCCTAACTTGTCAGCAAGTGAAGGTAGAACATCAAGTACCAGTTGGTTTGTTACATCCATTGTCAATATCGGAGTGGAAATGGGAATGGATAACTATGGATTTTGTGATGGGACTTCTGAGGACACAGAAGGGCCATGATGCAGTATGGGTTATAGTTGACAGACTGACCAAGTCTGCTCACTTTCTGCCAGTTCGGATGGACTATAGTCTGGAAAGATTAGCCATATTGTATATAGATGAGATTGTAAGATTGCATGGAGTGCCATTATCGATTGTATCTGACAGAGATCCTAGGTTCACTTTTAGATTCTGGGATAGTCTTCAGAGAGCCCTAAGAACTAAATTGAACTTCAGCACGACATTCCACCCACAGACAGATGGCCAGTCTGAAAGGGCAATTCAGATCTTGGAGGATATACTATGAGCTTGTGTTTTTGAGTTTGAAGGTAGTTGGGATACACACTTGCCTTTGATTGAGTTTGCTTATAACAACAACTACCAATTAAGCATTGGGATGCCTCCATATGAAGCTTTGTATGGCAGAAAGTGCAGAACTCTCCTGTGTTGGGATGAAGTAGGTGAAAGAAAGATGATTGGCCTAGAAATTGTTCAGCAGACAAAAGAAAAGATCAGATTGATCAGAGATCGACTCAGGACTGCATCAGACCGTCAGAAGTCCTATATTGATTTAAAGAGAAGAGATATTGAATATGCAGTGGGTGCTAAGGTATTCCTCAAAGTTTCTCCTTGGAAGAGGATTATGAGATTTGGGAGAAAGGGGAAACTGAGTCCTTTATTGGACCATATGAGGTTCTGGAAAGAGTGGGTCCTTTGGCATATCAGTTGGCATTACCTCCAGAGCTAGAAAGGATACACAGTGTCTTCCATGTGTCCATGTTAAGGAGGTACAGATTTGACTCATCCAGACCTTTCATATGAGGAAGAAGCCATAGAGATTTTGGCATATGAGGTGAAGCAGCTGAGGAACAAACAGATACCCCTGGTTAAAGTGCTGTGGAACCATCATTCAGGCTAGGAAACTACTTGGGAACGTGAAGAGGACATGAGGAGACAACCCCCACAGCTGTTAAGAGACTGATGCCAGGTAAAATTTTGAGATGAAATTTATATTAAGGGGGAGAATTGTAGCACCCCTATATTCAGTAGTACGTTCTACTGTTCCGGCAACCGGTGTAACACCCCTATTTGTATAGCCTGGTAAATTTTACTATTCCAGTTACCAGAGTTGGTCCGGACAATTAAAGGGATTAGAACCACACTTAAGACAACTAAATAAGCCATAAACACAAATAATTAGTAATTGTCAATTAGTTAAGTATAAATAAGAAAAATGGAACATAAAAATTTAAACGAGCTGAGAGTCACAGCGATGGGTGACCTTCTCGGGAAGGACTGCGAAGTCGATTTAAACTCAAATTTTGAACCTTAAAATGTGACGCCGCTGTCCTTAAGAATATTACAAACACAGTGGAAAAGAGAAAATTATGGAAAAATGTTGTTAAGCCAGTCAAATAATTAGGTCAGAGAGCCGGAAGAAATATTGAATTATTTGCAAATCGGGTTGAACCAGCGAGGGGCAATTTGGTCAATTGATCCTGAGAGCTGACTCTTGACCTAACTGCCAAATAAAATTGGAGAAAAGAAAATTTCGGGATCAAAAATTAAATTAAAGAACTAAAGAAAAATAAATAAAAAAAAGGAAAAAGGAAAAGTGAAGGGTGATGACATCATGCATGATGCAATAAATGTATAATTAATAAATTTAATTAATTTAATTTTTTGGCCTTCCAAGAGCATAAAAATTCATAAAAGAAAAGAAAAAAAAAAAACAAAAAGTTCTTCTTTCTCATCTATGTTGCCGCCCCATCTCTCTCTTCCTTCTCACTCACCTTGTTCCACCATTTTTAAGAATTAGAAAGCTTGAATTTCCCTACTTTCTTCCTTAATATCACAAAGTCCCAACATTAAAAATTCTCTTTACATGTTGAGGAAGCATTAGAGAGCAAAAAGAAGAAGAAAGACTTGAAGAAAAGAAACCCTCCAAGCAAGGTTAGTGTTTATCCCTTAAATTTTTCTTTATTTTAATGATTAAATACTTGTATTAAGTTGGTATTTGATGAAAGTTGAAACAAAATGATAAGGTAAGGGATCATAAGGATTTTTGCCAGCCTATGAAGGGGGATGAATTGCATGAGTTTGATTGCATTAAACTTGTTAGAATGCTTGATTGAGATGTAAGAGTATGTTAAGATGTGATGAATCAATCAAATGTAACAATTAGTGTGAATTAGGATTTTGCACTTAGGGTTTAGGAGAAAAAATTTGGAGAAATGGTGAAATGATGTGTTTGACCTAGGTTGAAGTGAGAAATGGTCATTTGTGACCAAATGAAATGTGTTGGAAGTGTTTGAATTGAGGTTAAATTCGGATTCAATGTGGTTATGCTGCAGGCAGCAGGACCAAGGTCACTTTGAGGGACCAAAACTAAAAATTTACAAGTCCAATTGGTATGAGACCAATTGGGAATGAAAATAGACACAAAATGACACAATTTTCATTTGGGAATCATTCCCAAAAAGTGACCAAAACCTAGTGAACAAATTGACCAAATCCGAAAATTCTCAGTCTGACCTGTACAAACTGACCAAATGAATAGTATTTGTTCATTTGCCCATAACTTGAGCTAGGCAAGTCTAAATGACATGAAATTTTACCAGTGGATAGAAGAGATATATACCTAAAACTTTCATGAAGAACACAAATCCAAATTATGCCATTAACCAAGTCATTTGGCCACCCCAAGTTGGTGACCTAAAACTGCTAGAACCAAAATTTGCCCAGAAATCTGGGTTAAGTCTAATCCGGCAGCTATGGTTCAAATGGCTATAACATGAGCTATAAAACTCCAATTGGAGTAATTCAAAAAGGATAATAAACTTAAGACAATAGGAAACATTTTCTATGAAGAAAGTTTTGTCAAATTCTAACAGTAAAATGACCAATGGAACAGTGCAACTTAAGACACCAAAACTGAAAATTTGCAAATTTTCCTAAAAGACTTAGAATTTGAGTAAACAACCAAAACCAATAAATTTAGTGACCAAAATGTGGTATGTGGGTGAATTTGGAATTCCCATACCTATTAAGCCTTAGAAAGTCAACAAATTGACTTGAATAGTATAGTGAATAGTAACCCCAAAAAGTAAAATTTAAAGAACGTCAAGTTTAGCACATTAGAGCTAGGTATAAGTGAATGTAAATTTATTTTTGGACTAATTATGAGTTATGATACTGAAACACTGTGAAACTGTGTGTTTCAGTGAAAAATAACACCGGAAAAGAACCCGAGGAATAAAGTCAAGGCCAAGAGGCGACTTGTTTAAGGTTTGTGCACAACGTATAATTTTTGTAAATTATCTTCTGCTTATTGTTTTGAATAATTTGAAATATTGAATGGCGACATTATTATGATGCTTTTGATTTAAATTGTTGAAAGTTATTTGTGCTTATTTGAAATGGCAATGTTTAGTAAATTGTTATGATAAGTTTTGAAACCACAGTGTCATGACCATATATTTGAACACCTCACTAGCATGATTAGTGGGGGTAATCAGTTTCGAATTTTGATTCCTTCTCTGGCTGAAGTGTTGAGGTGTGTGCCAGTAGAAGAAGAAATTGAATTGATATCCATATATTTGAGCTAGCTAGCCTTGTGATGTGACTTCTCCTTAGCCTCTGGCTATTGAGATTATATTTGTTTTGAATGGCATGATATAACTGTGGGTTTTATGAAATGTGTTTTGATATTTCGAAATGAAATTGTTTGGATTAAAATCTCATAATTCATGTTTTGTATTTAATTCTTATGTTCAATCAAATTTTTTAATAAATATGATTTAAATTCTACATAAAGATTATTATAGTATGTTGTGCACCACTGAGTCCTAGTACTCAGCGATGGCTGTTAATGCTGTCGCAGATTTAGAGACTAGAGGAGCAGCAGACTGAGCTGCTGAGGATTGAGGAGCTACCTGCTTGAAGTTATCGGGTATATTTTATACCCTGATTGTAAAAATTTATTTTGATGTATATAATGTACGTAAATGTATGGACATGTAAAATTGGTCTTGAGCAGCTTGTACAAAGTTTGTATAACGTTTGTAATAAATTTTAGTTTGGATTTTCCAAATGTAAATTTTTGAAATATGATGTATACATAAATTATTTATCTTTAATGAAATATGAATGAATGAAATTGATTGATAGTATTTTGATGATTGTTGAATTTTGAAACTTGAGAAATTAGTTGGGATTGTTGTGGAGTTGTGGAAATTGTTGAAATAAATAATTGGAAGTGCTTTTTACAGGTATTTGAAGAACTATTTTCTCAAAATATAGACGGCACTCTGCCAAAATTTTTATAAAATTTATGAAAAAATAAAATGGGCCAAAAATTTTAACTAGTTCTCAACTTTAAATAAATGATTTTAATACCTATTAGAAAATTCTCACCACTTGTAAAAGTATGAAAATTGTTTTAAAATCCCTTGTAGGGTACTTAATGAATTATCGGTAGGTGAAGTTTGGTAGTTCATCAGGTATTCTACAGGATCATGTTATGCCTTACAGAGGGGTAATGTGTGACATGTTTTAGTGGTATCAGAGCAAATTTTTGAAGTATGTTTTAACTTGACAATTTGTGTCTTTCCTTGTTAAGTACAACTGCTCAATGTCTATATTTGTTACATACAGTGCATTACATCATAAATATGAACTAACGGAGGGAAATCTCCTTGTGTTATTTGTTCAGGAGATACCCTAACTTCAGCCTAAAATGGAAGAAGGGGATCGCTCAGTCGAGCAATCTGTTGAAGCTGAGACACAAGGGGAAGCCCTAGCTCTACAGAATGTCAGTGGGTCAGTAGCACCATCCTCACAAATGCCGCAGTTTCATGCACTGTTTGCACAGCAGATGGCTGCAATGTTTCAACAAATGGCTGGGGGTATGCCTGCTCAAGCTACACCCCAGACACCTGTGGCACAACCGCTGCCTCCAGCCAGACAGTATGATAAGTTATTGAAGTATGGAGCTACTTAATTTAAGGGTGCAGTGGACCCTTTAGAGGCAGAGCAATGGCTTGAAAGGATGGATAGAGTATTTAAGAAGCTGCACTGCCAAGATGAACTAAAGTTTGAATATTCTGTGTCACTACTGCAAGGGAATGCATATGATTGGTGGAAGACCATCCCCCATAGCTTAGCTGAACCACCAGTACTGACCTGGGATGACTTCATCAGAGAATTCAGACAAAAATACGTCCCAGACGCATATGTGGATCAAATGTTGTAAGAATTTTTGAGTATGAAGCAAGGGAGTAAATCAGTGGCGGAATATGAGAGGGAGTTCTCCCTCTTAAGCCATTATGCTGGGAGTCTCCTTTCTACTAGCAAGGAAAGGTGCAAAAGATTTGAGACTGGTTTGAAGCCCAGTTTGAGAATGCAAGTTGTGGGATTCAGACATAGCAATTTTTCAGAACTCATGTCTCAAGCACTTGAGTTAGAGAGAATTGAATCAGAAGCAACCCCAAAAAAAGAAAAATCAGAAAAAGTTGAAAAATTAGAGAAAGACAAAGGGGAAAAATCAGTTGAACAAAGTTCTGGTGGTACTTCTGGGAAGAGAAAGAAATTTGGTGGATCTAGCAGAGGTCGAGGTGGAAGATTTGGAAGAGGCCGATTCTCTGGACAAAGACCCCCTAGGTCTAGTCAGCAGTCGAGCAGGGGTTCATATCCTGCCCGCCCCTGTGAGACTTGTGGCAAGATTCATGGGGGGGAATGCTATTGGGCCACTGAAGCCTATTTTAACTGTAGAGGCAAGGGCCATCTTGCTAAAGACTACACTAGTGCTCCGAGATACGGTTCACCTCCTATTACTGTCGAAGGATCTATTCAGAGTCTTGCTTCCAGAAGTTCACAATCAGTTGGCAGAGAAAAAGGCAGAGGTAGAGGCACTGCTTCTGGCAGTCAGGGCACGGTTGGTCAGCCAGCACAAGAAAGTGCTTCAGCCAGAATCTACACAATGAGACAGCGAGAAGAGGCTGAGACTTCTGATGTTATAGCTGGTACATTTTCTATTTTTGATCAAGAAGTATTTGTGTCCAAATGGGTTGTTTGATCCGGGTTCAACCCATTAGTTCACTTGCTATTCCATGTGTCCAAATGGGTTTTAAAGTGCTAGTAACTAGTCCGTTAGGACAAGAGGTCTGGATCAATAGAATTTATAAGGATTGTGCTTTGGTAATCCAAGGACATGTTTTTCTGTTAGATTTGATTGAAATGCCCTTCAGAGAGTATGATATCATCTTGGGCATAGATTGGTTAGTCAGGCATCACGCCATGATTGACTGTAGACTGAAGACAGTCACTTTTGGTCTCCCTTTGTACGGTGATGTGGTGATACATAGGGAGAGGCATTTACTGCCATCAAACATCATTTCGGCTGCACTAGCCAGAAGGATGATCAGAAAGGGGTGCGAAGCATACTTGGCACACGTGATAGACACCCAAGTGGGGAGCCCAGCACTGAGGGACATCCCTAAAGTATGTGACTTTCTAGATGTGTTTCCTGATGAATTGCAAGGATTACCTCTAGAAAGAGAGGTGCAGTTTGAGATTGATGTTATGCCTGGTGTGGACCCAATCTCCATAATGCCATATAGAATGGCACCTGCAGAATTGAAAGAGTTGAAAGTGCAGTTGCAAGAATTGCTTGACAAGGGCTTTATCTGCCCTAATGTGTCACCTTGGGGAGCGCCAGTGTTGTTTGTTAAGAAGAAGGATGGCACTCTCCGCTTATGTATTGATTATCGACAGTTGAATAAGGTGAAAATAAAGAATAGATATCCATTGCCCCGCATTGATGACTTGTTTGATTAGTTAAGGGGTGCAGCTGTGTTCTCCAAAATTGACTTGAGATCAGGTTATTATCAGCTGAAAGTACAAGAGCAGAGTATTGCTAAAACTGTCTTCAGAACTCGCTATGGCCATTATGAGTTCTTGGTCATGCCATTCGGGTTAACTAATGCTCCGGCTGCTTTTATGGATCTGATGAACACTATATTCAGACCATACCTCAACCAGTTTGTTGTGGTATTTATTGATGATATATTGGTCTATTCGAGGAATGCAGAAGAGCATGATAGACATCTGCGGATTGTACTGCAGACTTTGAGGGAGAAACAGCTATATACCAAATTGTCGAAATGTGAATTTTGGCTGAAGGAAATATCTTTCTTGGGGCATGTAGTATCAGAACAGGGCATCAAGGTAGATCCAAGTAAGATAGAAGCTTTCCTTAATTGGAGGCTACCTAGAAATATCACAGAGATTCGTAGTTTTCTGGATTTAGCTGGATACTACCGTCGATTTGTGAAGGGATTCTCCATGTCGGCATCTCCATTGACCAAGCTGCTTAGAAAAGATGTGAAATTTCAGTGGACGGATAAATGCTAACAGAGTTTTGATGAATTAAAGAAATATTTGACTGAAGCTCCAGTCCTTACTTTACCTACTTTGGGTAAAGAATACACAGTTTATAGTGATGCTTCTCACAATGGGTTAGGCTGTGTATTGATGCAAGATCGAAATGTCATTGCCTATATATCACGCCAGCTGAAACCGCATGAGAGGAATTATCCAACACATGATTTGGAGCTTGCGGCTACTGTGTTTGCTCTTAAGATCTGGAGACACTATTTGTATGGGGAAAAGTGTTATATCTACACAGATCATAAGAGTTTGCAGTATTTGGACACTTAGAAGGAGTTGAATTTGAGATAGAGGAGATGGTTAGAGTTGATAAAAGACTATGATTGTCTGATAGAGTATCAGCCAGGGAAAGCTAATGTTGTGGCTGACACTTTAAGTCGCAAGACTATGGCAAGTCTACGAGTTACTCCTTTATCTATGGTATATGAGTTGAGATCATTACATGCCAGCTTAGAGATTAATGATGAGGGGCAGACAACAGTTGCATGGCATGTATAACCAGTGTTGATTGATCAGATCAAAATGGCTGCTCAGAATGACCAGAAGTATCAGAAATTATTAGAAGAAGTCCGACAGGGCAAGAAACCAGAATTCTCAATCAGATATGATGGTCTACTGCTACACCAGGGCAGAATATGTGTTCCTAATGATGTTGATTTGAGGCAGATCATTTTGAAGGAAGCACATGAGTCTCCTTTTTCCATGCACCCTGGTGGCACAAAAATGTATAGAGGGCGAAAGGAACATTACCGGTGGATGAGTATGAAAAGAGATGTGGCAAAGTTTGTTTCCAAATGCCTAACCTGTCAGCAAGTAAAGGCAGAGCATCAAGTACCCGCTGGGTTGTTACATCTACTACCAGTACCGGAATGGAAATAGGAGAGAATAACGATGGATTTTGTGATGGGACTTCCGAGGACACAGAAGAGTCATGATGCAGTTTGGGTCATTATTGACAGACTGACCAAGTTTGCTCATTTTCTGCTAGTCTGGATGGACTACAATTTAGAAAGATTGGCCAAGTTGTACATTGATGAGATTGTGAGACTGCATGGAGTGCCAATATCCATCGTATCAGATAGAGATCCTAGGTTCACTTCTAGATTCTAGGGTAGTCTTCAGAGAGCCCTAGGAACTAGATTGAACTTCAGTACTGCATTCCACCTATAGATAGATGGCCAATCTGAGAGGGTAATTCAGATCTTGGAGGACATGCTACGGGCTTGTGTGATTGAGTTTTAGGGCAGTTGGGACACACACTTGCCTTTGATTGAGTTTGCTTACAACAACAGCTACCAATCAAGCATTAGGATGCCTCCATATGAAGCTTTGTATGGCAGAAAATGTAGAACCCTATTGTGTTGGGATGAAGCGGGTGAAAGAAAGATGATTGGACCCAAAATTATTCAGCAAACTGAAGAGAAAATCAGGGTGATCAGAGATCGACTTAAGACTACATCAGACCGTCAGAAGTCCTACATTGATTTAAACAGAAGGGATATTGAGTATACAGTGGGTGAGAAAGTATTCCTTAAGGTTTCTCCTTAGAAGAGAATTATGAGATTTGGCAGAAAGGGGAAACTGAGTCCTCTTTTCATTGGGCCATATGAGGTTCTGGAAAGAGTGGGTCCTTTGGCATATCGTTTGGCGCTACATCCAGAGTTGGAGAAGATACATAATGTCTTCCATGTGTCGATGTTGAGAAGGCATCGATCAGACCCATCTCATGTACTACCAGTAGAGGAAATTTAAGTGAATCCAGACCTCACATATGAAGAAGAACCCATAGAGATTCTGGCTTATGAGGTGAAAAAGCTATGGAACAAGCAGATACCGTTGGTAAAAGTGCTGTGGAACTATCATTCGGGCCAAGAAGCTACTTGGGAATGAGAGGAGGACATGAGGAGATAGCACCCACAGCTGTTCAGAGATTGATACCAGGTAAAATTTCGAGACGAAATTTATTTTAAAGGGAGGAGAATTGTAAAACCCCTATTTGTATAGCCTGGTACACTTTACTATTCTGGTGACCGGAGTCGGTCCGGATAATTAAGGGATTAGAACCACACTTAAGACAACTAAATAAGCCATAAACACAAATAATTAGTAATTGTCAATTAGTTAAGTATAAATAAGAAAAACGGAACATAAAAAGTTAAACAAGCCGAGAGTCACAACGATGGGTGACCTTCTCGGGAAGGACTGCGAAGTCGATTTAAACTCAAATTTTGAACCATAAAATGTGACGCTGCGGTCTTTAAAACTATTACAAACACAGTGGAAAAGAGAAAATTACGGAAAAAGGTTATTAAGCTAGTCAAATAATTAGGTCAGGGAGCCGGAAGAAGTATTGAATTATTTGCAAATCGGGTTGAACCGGCGAGGGGTAATTTGGTCAATTGTATTAGTAGTATGCCCTAGAGCATATCATTTAGTATGTATCTTGTACATATTTTTATTAATAAAAGGCATTTCCACTTTTCCGTTTACATAATATATTTATGTGTAATAGAAAAGGTCCATTAACATTTTGTTAGAAATATTATTCTTAAGTTGTTAAGAATATGAGTGACAATATTTCTAGCACAAAGTATCATAAATAGGTTCACAATCGAGGATACTTCATAATAAGGATATGACTTATCCAGAAAGATTGTATTCATGTTTGTTCCCAAGTTATTTATATGAGATATAAATAAGATGGAATGGTGAGTCTCATGCCATATAACAAACATGATAGGCACTTATAAATGATAAGTAGGCCGAACCAGTGACACTTATGACAAGCACATGGAGTTTACTCTTGTCAATGTTTTGTCATAAATCATAACAGTGCATATAATCTTTAGACCTGAGATAGCATAGTTATCTTGTATATAGGTAGTTTGAGTTTGATACTGCTTTCATACTTGTACTGTGTATGGGTATATGGGCATCTGTTGGCTCCTACTAGTTATATATGGAGGTAGGTGTTGATCAAGATGGAATCTGTTCCTCTAAGTAAATAGAGATAAAATCCTATGTTCATTTAATTGTTCTTGATGTTTTAAGTTCCTGGCCAGGACAGATAGATTTATTCAGAAAAGAGTTTCTGATGAGAAAATCTTTTTAATCAAGAACTGGAATTAAAAGAGAACATAATATTCATAGCAAATGGAGTTTGACATAAACCATGACTCCAGCTTGAGTTGGGATTTTGTAACAGAGAGATTCTAGTGCATGGTAACATATGATTATAGGTTCATTTAAGGTAAATCTTATTACTAATTAGGTGGCCATGGCATGCTATGCTAGGTGTTAACCATGGTCTATGAGGTTCATAAAATAATTTAGAGAAATCATTTATGGTAAGAAAGAGTTCTGATGATATTAAGAGTTGATATCATGTCTCATTGCCAATTAGTGATGAGCCTAGTAAGTCACACACATACACAAGTTATCACCTAATTAAATATGATTTAATTAATTAATTAAAGAGTTTAATTGATTAATTAAATAGGTTTGGTTTGCAATTAAATTGCAAAGTCCCTAGCATGACTTGAAACCAAATCTAGATTATTGGATGTATAGTATAAGTTAAATTTATATTTAAAGTATTTAAATATGAATTTAATTAATGAGAAATTAATTAATAGAGATTAATTAATTAATTTATATTTGATATAAATTAGAAGAAGGGAAAAAAATAATTATTTTGGGTTAAGAACTCAAAATTAAGACATAGGGGCATTTTGGTTATTTCACAGTGTGACACGTGGCACCATGAGATGGTGACACATGGGATTACACATAAGCTTGTCAAATGTTTTTTTTTTAATCATGTAAGATGATTAAAATCAAGATTAAATATAGGTTTGACACTCGGCACAATGTGATTGAGTCACTTAAACCTAGAGCTAATCAAAGGGTGACATGTGGCAAGGGTTTAATGTGTTAACCTAGCTATATAAGTGTTGTAATGAAAAAGAAAAACAACCAGCAGCCACTCCTCTCCTTTGTCACGCCATTTTGAGGCTCTCCATCTATTCTTCTTCATCTTTCATCAATTCAAAGAGATTAGCCATCAATCTCTTGAATTAAGAATACTAGAAATTGTTTCTAGTGTCCTGTTTACATCTCTAATCTCTTAAAAGGCAGAACTTAAATTTCTAATGAATAGAAAAAGCTTTAGAAGCTGTTCAAGGGCTGCCATAGGTGTTCTTGGTGTAGACAAACTAGAGGGACAACATCTGGTGTCCTGAAGACAAATCTCAAAGGCGCAGACACGCTGCAGTGCATCAAGAGGTTAGTGTAATCGTTCTTGATTTAATCTAGGGTTCTAAAATTAATCTGATTAATTTAAAAAACTTAAATGGCAAATACAGATCCAAAAACATATTAAAAGAGTTTTAATATGTTGTTTATCATTGAAATCAAATATATAAAAATAAATCTTGCATGATGCATGTGACCCTAGGTGAAAATTTTTGAATTCAATGGTATAAACTTGTGTTTTTCACGCTTCCGTTCCTTCAATTGGTATCAGAGCCACTATATTTGCCATTTAAATTAATGTTATATGATTTAATTGTGTGTTTAATCATGAGATCAAAAGTTCATTGCTGGTTGCAAAGCCAAGGTGGCGGCACAAATGATGAACACCATGGTTTGCATGGTTGATGCACCACAATGGTGTGCAAAGGTAAATGGATGGTGAATGTGTAATTGTTGTATGATCTAAGATCCATTTTATGCCCAATTAAATTGTTTAATTAGAATTTTTATCAAACAATTAAATTATGTTTCAAATCAGAATTTTAAAAATTGTTTGAATGTGATTCAAATCTGAATTTTAAAAGTTGTTTAAATGTGATTCAAATTTGAATTTTTAAAGTTGTTTGAATCATATTTAAATCTGATTTTTTTATAATTGATTGAATAAAATTCAGATCTAATTTTTAAAAAAATTATTGAATGTGATTCAAATCTAATTTTTTAAAAAATGTTTGAATGTGATTCAAATCTGAATTTTTAAAGTTATTTGAATGTGATTCAAATCTAAATTTTTAAATTTGTTTGAATGAGATTCAAATCTGAATTTTTAAATTTATTTGAATCATATTCAAATCTGAATTTTTAAGTTAAATATGAGATATTCAATTTAATTTAAGTATGTATGTTTTATTTAATTGTTAAATAGTGATTTGCATGATGGGTGATGATAAACTATAAAAGACCAATGTGATTGGATTTATTTCTTTTATGTTTCTTTGGGATTGTAAATTAATTAATTTATTTTAATTTATTTTGGGCATGTATTATTAAGTTTGTAATAATTTTTGGGTTGTAATTTCATTTATTTAAGTTTTTGTAAATTCGCCTTGGTATGCCAAGGATTACTATGTAATATTGGATTGCAAGAAGTTCAAGGAGGTCAAGAGCATTGGTGGGACCAGTGGGAGGAATTCATGATCAAGTGTTGATTATGTAATCCTTCAGCAACTCTTGTAAAATGAATGAATGAAATGCACCTAGGAATGCCCTGATTCAATTCTTGGTGGCTCAGAATTGAATCCCTTAGAAAGTCCATGATCATACCATATTTACTGCTTATCTATGAATGCATGAGATGTATGGGAATGTATGCAATTATATGATATATGCATGCTAAATGGATAATGTGCAAAGTGAGACCTTAATAGTAATTAGAATGACTATAAAATCTTCCAAACAAATGATTAAGTTGGAAATGCTATAATTAAAGTAATTATAACATGGGCCCTCCATTGGGGCAATTATTTTAAGAAATTTTAAATAGTTGCATAAGATGCAATTAATTTAAGAGATTTTCTTAAGAATAATTGTTAAGCATGAGATGTTGTAAATATGTAAATGGTTTGGTGGCCAATATTGGATGTACCTGAGGACATTAAAATTATTTGCATAATTACTGGCTCAATGGGATTAACTTAACTAATGCAAGATAAGTCAATAATGGATGTCCCTGATATTTTGAGCATTAGGGGCTAGGTAAAGGATTGAACCTCACATGAGATGTGATGGGCAAGGAGTTGCTCACTTATAGTTTATTGTAATTCCAATAATGGATGTACCTAAGGATGATTAATAGAATTATAAGAATTCAATCACCCACTAGAAATCCATCCAACTAGGATTTCCATTTTCTATTTTGGAAGTGTAGGATTCGCTAAGTTAGTGGGAGGACCAATTTGATTAAAAGACCATAATCATTTTGGTTAATTACATGATACATTTACTAATTAATCTGGTTATTTTCTGCAGTTAATTTTCTGATAAAAATGAGCACAGAACAACAACCACCATCCAATATCCTTGCAAGCATACTTGATCGCAATAGGTTGATAGGACCTAATCTGTCTGATTGGCTAAGAAATTTGAAACTTATCCTGAACCTTGAACATATAGGATATGTTCTAGATTCAAATGTTCCTGGTCTCTTACCTCCAGAGGCCACACAAGAGGAACATGAAACTTTGGATAAGTGGAAGGAGCATGATATGAGAGTTAGTGTTACATGCTTGCTTCCATGAGTAATGAGTTACAAAAGCAGCATGAGAACATGTTGAGTGCGAGTGAGATCCTCCTTCACCTACAAGAGTTGTATGGTGAGCACAACAGGAATGCTAGGTATGAGATATTTAGACAGCTATTCCATATGAGGATGTCTGAGGGACAGAATGTTGGGGATCATGTCCACAAGATGATTCGGCTGATTGAGCAGTTGGAACATCTTGACTTCAATATGGATTTCCAACTACAGACGGATTTGATCCTTCAGTCCCTTCCTGAGTCTTTTGGGAATTTTATGACAAATTTCCATATGACTCAACAGGAAAGCACCTTAGCTGGTTTACTCAACATGCTGGTTATTGCCCAAAAGAATATGCTGGGCAATAAAGGAAAAGATATAGCTTTGATTGCATCTTCTTCTGTTGGAAAGTCCAACAAGAAGAAGGGCAATAAGAAAAAGAAACTTTAGATTCCTGGTCCTTCCAAGAAAATAGCTAAACAGAAAAGGAAGACTAAAGCTGATGGAGGCAAAGGAAAGTGTTTCCACTGCTAGAAAGATGGGCACTGGAAAAGGAACTACCTAGAGTATCTTGCTTCTCTGAAGGACAAGAAGGATACACCTTCGGAAGGTATGTCCATATGTTGTTATTTAGATTCTGATGATACTCATAGTTCATCTACAGCAAGGGTTTTAGATACTGGTGCCAGTTCTCACATTTCTAATGATATGCAGGAACTAGCAAATAGTAGCAGCTTGCGTTCTCAAGATATTAGAGTCCAGATTGGCAATGGCTCAACTGTTGAAGCTTTAGCCATAGGATCTAAATCTTTTTACATGTTTGGACATGTTTTGTATTTGGATAATATTTTATATGTACCTAATGCTTTTAAGAACATCATTTCTATATCTAGTTTGACTAGAAATGGCTATGAATTTCAGTTCACAGATGATGTTTGCAATACTTATTTTGGAAATAAATATGTTGGTTCGGGTTATATGAATGATGGTCTTTATTATTTGGATAATAATGACAAACACAAATTGAATGCAAGTGATCTAAAAGAATGCAATGCCATTGTGAAAACCAACTCAAGTTCAAAATATATTTGGCACTTAAGGTTATGTCATGTTGCAGAAGATAGGATTGCAAAACTAGAGAAAATGGGGATTCTATCCTCATTGGGCTCTGAGCCTACTCCAATTTGTGAATCTTGCCTTCAGGGCAAAATGACTAGATCACCCTTTGTTGGACAAGGGCTAAGAGCTGAAAATATTCTGGAGCTAATACATAGTGATGTATGTGGTCCATTTAAAGAAATGGCTAGAGGGGGCTTTCATTATTTTATTACCTTTATTGATGATAAATCAAGATTTGGGTATTTGTATTTGATGAAATACAAATATGAATCCTTTGAAAAGTTTAAAGAATTTAAATCTGAAGTAGAAAATCAAACAGGAAAGAGTATTAAAGCTCTTCGATTAGATCGTGGAGGTGACTATTTGAGTACTGAATTTGATGAGTACTTGAGAGAGCATGGCATTGTTTCCCAGCTGACTCCTCCAGGAATACCACAGCTGAATGGTATATCTGAAAGGAGAAATCGTACCCTATTGGATATGGTACATAGTATGATGAGCTTTACTGATATGCCAATCTTCTTTTGGGGATTTGCATTAGAATCAGCTTTGTATATTCTGAATAGGATTCCATCAAAATCAATTTCTTCCACACCTTATGAGATATGGCATGCAAGAAAACCAAGTCTTAAGCATGTTAAGATTTAGGGTTGTCCAGCTTATATCAAAAGTTGAACACTGATAAATTGGAGACCAGATCAGAAAAAGGTCGATTTGTTGGATATCCAAAAGATAGTTTTGGATATTATTTTTATTTGCCTACTTCACAAAAGGTTGTGATAAGTAGAGATGCCACATTTCTTGAACAATAGTTTGTTCAAGAAGGAGGCAAAGGAAGGCAAATAGAGTTAGAATTGGAGAATTCTGACCAACCAACAGATCAGATGGATATAGATCCATCTAGTCAACCTATAACCGCTGATGAAACATCTACAGCTGTTCCTCGTAGAACAACCAGGGTATCTCACCCACCAGTGAGATATGGTTTTCTTCATGAAGAAGAACAAGACTTGTCTATTCATGAAGAAGTAGATCATGGAGATGATCCACTTACCTATGAAGAAGCTATATCAGATATAGACTCTTCAAAATGAATTGATGCTATGAAATCCGAGATTGATTCCATGTATAAGAATCAAGTTTGGGATCTTGTTGACCCACCTGAAGGTAATGTACCTATAGGGAACAAATGGGTTTTCAAGAAGAAAATTGGTTCTGATGGAAAGGTAGAGACCTATAAGGCAAGGCTAGTAGCGAAAGGGTTTCGCCAAAGGCAAGGAGTCGACTATGAGGAGACTTTCTCACCTGTTGCCATGCTTAAATCAATTAGGATTTTATTAGCAATAGCTGCATACTATGATTATGAGATTTGGCAGATGGATGTTAAAACAGCTTTTCTCAATGGATACATTGAAGAAAACATTTTCATGGAACAACCTAGGGGTTTTGAATCTCAAGATGGTTCCAAGGTATGCAAGCTAAAGCGATCCATTTATGGGTTGAAACAAGCTTCGAGGAGTTGGAACATTCGTTTTGATGAAGCCATTAAATCCTTTAGTTTTATCAAAAATGAGGATGAGCCATGTGTATATAAGAAGGTTAGTGACAGTGCTATCACTTTCCTTGTCTTATATGTGGATGACATACTATTGATGGGTAATGACACAGGTATGTTGACAACTATAAAGGTGTGGTTGTCAAATACATTCTCCATGAAAGACTTAGGGGAGGCAACCTATATTCTTGGGATTCGCATATATAGAGATAGAGTGAAAAGAATAATTGGTTTATCCCAAAGTCTATACTTGGAAAAGGTGTTAAAGAGGTTTAACATGCTTAATTCCAAGAGAGGATTGTTACCAGTGAGACATGGTATCCACCTTTCTAAAGAGATGTCTCCAAAGACACCTGAAGAAAGAGATAAGATGGTTAGGATTCCATATGCTTCGGCTATTTGAAGTTTAATGTATGCAATATTGTGTACTAGGCCGGATATTGCAGATGCTGTTAGTTTGACTAGCAGGTATCAATCCAATCCATGTTTGGAACACTGGATAGCTGTCAAGAATATCCTTAAGTACTTGAGAAGAACTAAGGATTTATTCTTGATTTATGGAGGTGGAGACTTGTAATTGGATGGTTATACTGATTCTGACTTCCAATCAGATATCGATGATAGAAAGTCTACCTCTGGATATGTGTTCATTTGTAATGGAGGTGCAGTCAGTTGGAAGAGTTCCAAACAGAGCACGACTGCAGATTCCACTACAGAGGCTGAGTATATTGCTGCATCAGATGCTGCAAAGGAAGTTGTTTGGATAAAGAAGTTCGTGACAGAACTTACAGTAGTTCCTTCCATTGAGTCAGCAGTTCCACTACACTGTGACAACAATGGAGCAGTCATCTGAGCTAAGGAACCAAGGTCTCACGAAATCCAAACACATAGAAAGGCGCTACCACATTATCGGAGAAATAGTTGGGCGGCGATGTAGCCATGCAGAAAATAGCATCGGTGAAAATCCGGTGATCCATTCACTAAGCCTATGTCACAGACTCAGTTAGACCGACATCTTGAGAAGATAGGTCTAAGATATTGTAATGAATGGCTCTAGTGCTAGTGGGAGATTGTTAGTAGTATGCCCTAGAGCATATCATTTAGTATGTATCTTGTACATATTTTTATTAATAAAAGGCATTTCCACTTTTCCATTTACATAATATATTTATGTGTAATAGAAAAGGTCCATTGATATTTTGTTAGAAATATTATTCTTAAGTTGTTAAGAATATGAGTGACAATATTTCTAGCACAAAGTATCATAAATAGGTTCACAATCGAGGATACTTCATAATAAGGACATGACTTATCCAGAAAGATTGTATTCATGTTTGTTCCCAAGTTATTTATATGAGATATAAATAAGATGGAATGGTGAGTCTCATGCCATATAACAAACATGATAGGCACTTATAAATGATAAGTAGGCTGAACCAGTGACACTTATGACAAGCACATGGAGTTTACTCTTGTCAATGTTTTATCATAAACCATATCAGTGCATATAATCTTTAGACCTAAGATAGCACAGTTATCTTGTATATAGTTTGTTTGAGTTTTAGACTGCTTTCATATTTGTCCTTGTTATGGTTTTATGGGCATCTGTTGGCTCCTACTAGTTATATATGGAGGTATGTGTTGATCAAGATGGAATCTGTTCCTCTAAGTAAATAGAGATAAAATCCTATGTTCATTTAATTGTTCTTGATGTTTCAAGTTCCTGGCCAGGATAGATAGATTTATTCAGAAAAGAGTTTCTGATGAGAAAATCTTTTTAATCAAGAACTGGAATAAAAAGAGAACAAAATATTAATACAAAATGGAGTTTGACATAAACCATGACTCGGCTTGAGTTGGGATTTTGTAACAGAGAGATTCTAGTGCATGGTAACATATGATTATAGGTTCATTTAAGGTAAATCTTATTACTAATTGGGTGGCCATGGCATACTATGCTAGTTGTTAACCATGGTCCATGAGGTTCATAAAATGATTTAGAGAAATCATTTATGGTAAGAAAGAGTTATGATGATATTAAGAGTTGATATCATGTCTCATTGCCAATTAGTGATGAGCCTAGTAAGTCACACACATACAAAAGTTATCACCTAATTAAATATGATTTAATTAATTAATTAAAGAGTTTAATTGATTAATTAAATAGGTTTGGTTTGCAATTAAATTGCAAAGTCCCTAGCATGACTTGAAACCAAATCTAGATTATTGGATGTATAGTATAAGTTAAATTTATATTTAAAGTGTTTAAATATGAATTTAATTAATGAGAAATTAATTAATAGAGATTAATTAATTAATTTATATTTGATATAAATTAGAAGAAGGAAAAAAAATAATTATTTTGGGTTAAGAACTCAAAATTAAGACATAGGGGCATTTTGGTCATTTCACAGTGTGACACGTGGCACCATGAATGGTGACACATGGGATTACACATAAGCTTGCCAAATGTTTTTTTTTAATTATGTAAGATGATTAAAATCAAGATTAAATATAGGTTTGACACTTGGCACAATGTGATTGGGTCACTTAAACCTAGAGCTAATCAAAGGGTGACATGTGGCAAGGGTTTAATGTGTTAACCTAGCTATATAAGTGTTGTTATGAAAAAGAAAAACAACCAGCAGCCACTCCTATCTTTTTTCATGCCATTTTGAGGCTCTCCATCTATTCTTCTTCATCTCTCATTAATTCAAAGAGATTAGCCATCAATCTCTTGAATTAAGAATATTAGAAATTGTTTCTAGTGTCCTGTTTACATCTCTAATCTCTTAAAAGGCAGAACTTGAATTTCTAATTAATAGAAAAAGCTTTAGAAGCTGTTCAAGGGCTGCCATAGGTGTTCTTGGTGTGGACAAACTAGAGGGACAACATCCGTGTCCTCAAGACAAATCTCAAAGGCACGCATACGCAGTTGCATCGAGAGGTTAGTGTAATCGTTCTTGATTTAATCTAGGGTTGTAAAATTAATCTGATTAATTTTAAAATCTCAAATGGCAAATACAGATCCAAAAACATATTAAAAGAGTTTTAATATGTTGTTTATCATTGAAATCAAATAGATAAAAATAAATCTTGCATGATGCATGTGACCCTGGGTGAAAATTTTTGAATTCAATGGTATAAACTTGTGTTTTTCACTCTTCCGTTCCTTCAAATTTTTATAAAATTTACGAAAAAATAAAATGGGCAAAAAATTTTAACTAGTTCTCAACTTTAAATAAATGATTTTAATACCTATTAGAAAATGCTTACCACTTGTAAAAGTATGAAAATTGTTTTAAAATCCCTTGTAGGGTACTTAATGAGTTATCAGTAGGTGAAGTTCAGTAGTTCATTAGGTATTGTACGGGATCATGTTATGCATTACAGAGGGGTAAGGTGTGACAATCGGTGCCTGTCTGGACAGCTAGGATGCTTGGAATTATACTTAAATGTTAGTGAGGAGATATAAAATAAATAAAATACAATAGAGGAAAATACAAGAAAAATAAAGGAAAAATAAGAGCAATGAAATATAACTAAGTTAAACGAGCTAAAAACCATAGCGATGGGTGACCGCACGGGGAAGTTGCGGCGTGGACCGTTGACTAGCCCTGTACCGCGGGGAACCCTGGAAAATATTTTTAAGACTTAAATAAACATCTATTGAAGAATAAATGACTTTAGAAATGTCAATTCTGGGCAACAAATATTTATTCTTCATAGTTACTTTATTCAACTGCCAGTAATCAATGCACAATCTTAAGGTTCCATCCTTCTTTTTCACAAACAGCACCGGAGCTCCCCATGGTGACACACTGGGGCATATGAACCCCTTATCTAGTAACTCCTGCAACTGAATTTTCAGCTCCTTCAATTCAGTGGGTGCCATCCTATAAGGAGCAATAGAAATTGGTGCTGTACCCGGTATTACCTCAATAGCAAATTTGACTTCCCTTTCTAGTGGTAAACCAGGCAATTCTTCAGGAAACACATTTGAGAAGTCTCTTACTGTGAATATATCACATAGATTTAGCTTAGCCTGCCTAGTATCAATCACGTGTGCTAGGTAGGCTTCACAGCCTTTTCTCATCAATCTTCTTGCAACTGTGGCTGAGATGACATTGGACAGAAAATCTGTCCTTTCACCCACAACTGAAATCTCATTACCCTCAAGAGTTTTCAGAGAAATCCTCTTCAGTTTACAATCAACTATTGCCTGATAACGTGATAACCAGTCCATTCCCAAAATCACGTCAAACTCGTGGAAGGGTAATTCAATTAGATCTGCTGAGAATTTATACCCTTGAATCCTCAATGGGCAACCTTTATACACCTTATTCACTACCACACTGTGGCCCAGCGGATTTGTGACCAGAATGTCTTGGTCACTCTCCTCTACTGAAACTCCCCTCTCTACGGGTAGCTTGATGCAGATATATGAATGGGTAGATCCTGGATCCACCAATGCATGCACAGGTAAAGTGTAGAGAAAGAACATACCCCTGATAACATTTGGGGCATCTTGCTCCTCCTGGACTCTCATGGCATAAGCTCTGGCTAGTACTCTGGCCTCTGGCCTCTGGGCTGACTTAGATGCAGACCTAGTGATGGACCAGCTGCCTCAGATTTACAGGACTTCCTACCCCTTTGTGGTGCGGGGACAGGCCTATCTGCTTGTGTTGGGGCAACTGTAGCAGTCCTCTTTGGGCAATTTTTGATCTGATGTTCTGTAGACCCGCATCGTAAGCAAGCGCCAATCACTCGCCAACACTCTCCCTTATGCCATTTCTGGTAGTATGGATAGGCAGAAGATGCTTGGGCTGGTCCCCTAAACACCGTCCCTGGAGAGCTGCCCACTGATGGTGTGGACTGGCCTCTCCTAGGTGTGAACTGTGGTCTAGGTCCCTGGGACTGACCCTAACCTTTTGGTTGACCCGAACTCTGAGCAGGAGGACCCTTAAGCTTCTTACTGGGAGCAAAGAATGAACTGGACTAACCTGGACTCCTCTTCTGCTGTTTTCCCCTTCTGTTTTGCTCATTTATTCTGACTCTTTCTACTTTCAATGTAGCATCAACTAATTTGGCAAAATCCATAATCTCCAATACTATTATCATGACCTTGATATTGTCATTTAGCCCTTCTTCAAATCTTCTGCACCTCTCAGCCTCTGTAGGGACTATCTCCCATCCCATACCAGCTCAGTCTGACAAATTCATGCTCATATTCTACCACTGATAATTGCCGCTGTCTCAGAATGATAAATTCTCTTTTTCTCTCTTCTAAATACACTTTACTGACATATTTTTTCCTGAACTCTGTGAGGAAGAAATCCCAAGTAATCTGATCTGGCTGCACCTCACTGGATACTGTCTCCCATCACTGGTATGCATCATCTTGAAGTAGGGACACAACACCCTCCAGATTTTGCTCGGGGGTGTAATGAAGCTGTTTCAACACTCTTCTAGTTCTATCCAGCCAATTTTTAGCTGTTATGGGGCCATCCTCCTTTTTTCCAAAGAAATCCACAGCCTCTTGTTTTCATAGTTTTTCCAGATGGAACTTCCGTGGTGGTGGCAGAGGTTGTGGCTGAGGTTGTGGTGGTCGAATTGCCCCTATCATTTTCCAGTAAAATTCAGTCATTTGCTAAAATAACGCAAACTGAGGTTGGGCAGGTGCCTCAGCTGCTGGTGGAGCAGGTTCTCCCCTGCCTCCCGATTCAGCCCTTGGTGGAGCATGACTCTCCACCTCTTCATCAACTGCTCTTTGAGAAGCAGGATCCATATCCTAATCAAAATAAGAAAATAAAGAGATCTGCATCAGTGTCACCTCAACACTTATAAATGCAATGTAATGGTATGCACTCTATCTAGGCCCAGAAACACCTAAATCGATGCTCTGATACCACTAAATGTGACACCCCTTACCCGTCTACAATGTAGCCGAGCAAGATATGCGACACAGTGTGCTGGAGCACCATATAACAATTTACCTTTCCTAATTTATTTATTTATTCACCAAGTGAAAAATTTTACAAATTATATCATTATTTACAAATTTGATTAATCTGAATTTTTCGTGAATTTTTATAGAAAATCCGGCAGAGTACCAGCTGTAAATTGGAAAAATAGTTCTTCTGAACCTGTTAAAGAACACTTCCAATATGGTTTTCAGATCCAGAACTCCAATATATATACATATCAACTCAATCTCCAAATCTCAACACAATTTTTCAAAATTTTTGTTCACATCACAATTCGAATCAATTTCATGAATAACTCCCCAACATTTTATTTTTCAATAAAATATACTGATAATTACAGTAACATGAAATTTCATATATTTACATTATCATATGATTTCATGAGTTTATAATTACAATCAAGAACTAGTACAAAATGCAAAGTATAAAATACAACCCAAAATCCTAATATCCTACCAAGTGCACCGCAGATATGAGGTGACTCAGGACTCTGTGCAGATCTGACTAATCACCCGGTCTGAGGTCTGCTGGACTACCCAGCTATGTCTCCATTACCTGCGCGTGGCAAAAGCAACGCGCTAAGTAATTCTGCTTTGTGGTGCCAATATAAAATAAAATAGCTAAAATAAAATGGATGTGCAGAATGTATGCTGACATTTTATGTAGACTAAGTTCTTGGCAATTATTGTAGTATTATTTGATTAAAATTTAGTAAGATTTATTTTAATTGCCCGAGTAACTTATACTAGTTGACTGGACTAGATAAATAGGTAAACTGGCACTGGGTACCAAGTACCTTAGGCCATCACACCATCGGTCACATTGTGTCTCCCAATGTGCATCAGAACAGCTGATAAGCTATAATAATTATTAGAGATAAAACCCAAGTATAGTAAACTCAATCAAAATAGCCAAAGGCTATTATATCACAAAATGGCACGTAAAGCCATAAAACACAAAATGGCATGAAGCCATATGTAGTACTGCTAACAGAACCCATTAGCATGCCAACCTATCCAAACCAATCATTCTAGGCATACTAGGGCATTTTACACAGTTAATGATTTAATTATTTATTTTTGTAATGTAGAGGTCACTATTCACTTGACTATTTTCACCCAAAGGTTGACTTTTTAATTTATAATACAAATTGAACCTAATTTCACCAAAATATCACATTTTGGTTTACAAAAGTATTGGCATTAGTTGCCAAACAATACTTAAAACCAATGGAGAATAAATCAGAAATTTCAGTTTTGAGTACTAGAGTTCACTGTTTCATTAGGTCATTCTACAGTAAGAATTTGGCCAAATGTTCTGCATCAAAGTTGTTCCTTGTTGTGCCTAGTTACATTTCACTTTTTAAATCACCCCATTTGGAGTTTTCTAGCTCAAGTTATGCTACTTTTTTAGGACTGGCCGGATTGGCATCTACCCAGAATTTCTGGGTAGAAATGGTTCTGGCAGTTTTGATACCCTGACTTTGGCTAGCAATTCAGATGGGTTATGGTCAGAATTTGGTTTGGTATTATTCATAAAAGTTGTTCTAAATTGTCTAAGATTTTTATTGATATAAATTTCAGGTCAATTGGGCTTTTCTACACTGAGTTATGACCATTTGAACAAATACTGTTCACTACATGTTGGTCACCCAGATTAGGGTAGTTTTTAGGTCAACTTAGTTTAGTTTTCTGGGTAAGGTTTCTTCACCAAAGTTGTGCCATTATGTGTCCAGTTTCATGTCCAATTGGCTCTGTACCAATTGAACCTACACAACTCCAGTTATAGCTGCCCAAACCTACTGGACTCACACCTAGTCCTGCAGGTCACCAAGGGCAGCATACCTAACTTCAATTCTCATGGAACAAATCACTTCATTTCTTAATCACACATAGCCAAATGGTCAGTAATTGACCATTCAAACTTTCTTTCATCAATACATGAACAAAGTCTCAACTTTGTGCCCAAACCCTAACTCTACGATTTCAAATTATGCATTAACTTACACTTCACTATCCTAGTCAAGAGATTAGTATTAAGGGCAGCTATGATACCATTTTAATTCAAAGAAATCTTCAAAAACCTACCAATTCCAAGGCTGCCAAAATTTTGGGGAAGGTATACATATGATTTTTATTCAATTTTCTTGTAAATTTGCACTCCATTCCACTCCCTTAACATGAATTTAAAGATAAAGAAAGAGTTTGGTCACTAACCTTTAATGGTGTCAATTCCAAGCTTACAAAAACTCTTCTTTTCTACTTCTTTTTTCTCCCAAAATCTTCTCTAAGATAAAATATTAAGGTTTTGTGTTGGAAACTTAGGGTTTAGTTGAAGAAAAACCAAAAACATAAGCTTTGGTAACCATGAAAATGGTGGAGAGGGAAGAGGAACAAGTTTTGGCCACAAGAGGAGGAAGAAGGCTGATGGGTTTTTTCTAGATTTTTTACTTCTTCTTTTCCTTTTTAATGTATAATAAATAATTTTATTGTATTTTTATTGGCCAAAAATTTTAAATGACCTCATGCTTACCTAATAAATCAATATTATTTTTATTTCTTTTCTTCTCTTTACTACTCACTTTTAATTTCATTTTTAGCAATGTTTATTCATATTTGATATCATATAATTTATATAATTAATTGGACAAGTTGGTCAAAAATCATATCTGAAGACGAAATGACCAAAATGCCCTCCGTTTGGCTTAACGAGCTAAAATTGTGTGTACCGATTGATTAAATTTTCCTTGTGTTTTCTTAACATTTTATTGTCATTGAAACCCCAATAATCCTTCCCTGAGGTCTCAAAAATTATTTCATGAAGTTTTCCCTGGGTCTAGGGTTACTAACGGCCTTCACCGTCACTTCCTGTTAGGGTCACTCATCACTGGGGCTACGGCTCATTTAACCTTAGTGCATTTCATTTCTAAAAATTTTCCTTAATTTTTCTAATCATTATTTGGTTTATTTATAACTCCTCACTCTAGTCTAATTATAATTCCAAATATTTCAGCTGCCCAAACTGATATTGGTCACCAAAACAGTAGAATATACGGACTAGCTAAAGTGAAGATGTTACAATGCATGTGTAAGCATGATGCAATTAAAAAGTTCCACCCAATTACGATTTGACAAAACTAATTAAAAGAGTAAAAGGAAATTTAAAAGCTATAAAAATCAGCCATCTTCTTCATTCTTCTCTTCCATGGCTGAAAATTTGCTCTCTCTCTCTCTTCCATTGAAATTTCTTCATCTCTCTTCAATTTTCCTTGATTTCTCACCATAACACCTTTACTTACCTTCATTAAAACTTCATATCTAGCCTTGCTAAGGTGACTAGAAGCAAAAAGAAGTGGAAAGGAAGGAGTTTTGACAAATTTGGAACTCTTCAATTGAGGTTAGTGCTAGTCTCACTCCTCTTTTCTTTTCTAAAGTTGAAATTAAGGTTAAGTATGCATGAATTACAAGGGAAAAGTTGATATTCATGCATGAAATTAAAGACACAAATTTCAGCCAGCTTGTGTAGGAGTAGGATTTGAATTGTTTTATTTCAAATGAACTTGATATTGTGCTTGAGTTTGATGCTAGGTGTGTTTAGTATACTTAATTGGTAGGTATTGTGTGAATATTGAATTGGGAGCTAGGGTTTTTAGAAGAAAATTGGGAATTTGTTCAATTGATAATAAATTGGTGTTCTAATGGTCAATTAGTGATCATTTGAGGTGAATTGACCCTAATTTAGAATGAATTATGGCATTAAGAATTGCTTTGGTATGCTGTCCCTATTGTGCCAGAATTTCTAAACTTGAGTTAAAGTGTGGTTAGGCTGCAATAACTTGACTTGTGTAGCTCCAATTGGTGCAAGGGCAATTGGAGGGAAATTAGACACATAATGCCACATTTTTTTTTTATGAAGAAACCCTACTCAGAAAACCAACTTAGGATGACCTAAAATCTGCCTCAATCCGAGTAACCAACATGTTGGACCTGGAAATTGATCAAATGAACAGTATTTGTTCAAATGGTCATAGCTCAATGTAGAAAGGTCCAAATGACTTGATTTTTATGGCAATGGAAAGCTTAGACAATTTAGAACAACTTTCATAGAGGATAGAAACCTAAATTCTGACCACAACCCACTCAAATTGCTAGCTAAATTTAGGACACCAAAACTGCCAGAACCAGTTTTGCCCAAAAATTCTAGGTAATGACCAATCCGGCTAGCCATGGGAAAAATGGCATAACTTGAGCTACAAAACTCCAAATGGAGTGATTCAAAAAAGGAATTAAAGTAGACACAATAAGGAACAACTTTGATGAGGAGTATTTAGCCAAATTCTTACTGTAAAAATGTCTAATGGAACAGTAAACTTTTATGACTGAAACTAAAAATTTGAAATAACTTCCATTGAGCTTGAAGTGAAATTGGCAACCAATGCCAACAAATGTAAAACTCAAATTGTGGTATTTTAGTGCAATTAGAACTTGCCTACCTATTAGTTATGAAAAAGTCAACATTCTTGCATGAATAGTAACCACCAAACCTTAAATTTAAAGAATTAAATAATTAATTTTGTAACATACCCTAGTATGCCTAGTATGATTAGTTTGGATAGGTTGGCATGCAAATGAGGTTTCGATAGCAGTATTGCATATGGCTTTATGCCATTCCATGATTTATGGCTCTTGTGGCCATTTTGTGATATTATGGGTTTTGGCCATTTTGATACACTTGATATACTTGGCCTTGTGCCCGATGATTATTATGCCAGTTTACCCGTTTATCCAGCCTAGTCAATTTGCATAGATTACTTGGGCAACTAAAATAAGTCTTAATAAAATATTATCAAATAATAAACATAAAAAGTACTGAATTTAATATTATTGTTAATGATTTCCAAAAATTCCAGTTTCCATAAAATATCAACATAATGCTTACATATTCAATTATATAGTTTATTTTTATTTATTACTAGCACCACTAAGTTATATTACTTAGTGCGTTGCTGTTTGCCACACGTAGGTACTGGAGACACAAATAGAGAGCCCAGCAGGCCTTAGACTAGGTGAGCATTCAGATCTGCATTGAGTCTAGAGTCACCTCCACTACTGTGTATTTTGGTAGGGCTACTAGGCTTCATTAGATATTTTGTATTTTGGATTTTGTAATTAGATTATCATTTTGCCATGTACATTATAAACTCATGTACTTATAGACTGGTGTCATTAGTTGTAAATTTTGTTAATAAATAACATTTTGAGTATTTATCCATGAAATTGAGTCTAATTATGATATGAATGGGATGTATGAAACTGTGTTGAACCGTTGAGAATTGTTGAGATTTTATTAATGGTTATTGGAGTTAAGAATATGATGAACATATTGGGAGTATTTTTATCAGGTTTTGAAGAACTGTTTTTCCAATTTATAGCCAGCACTCTACCGGATTTGAAGGAGTGGAAACATGAAAAACATAAGTTTAGATCATTGAATTCAAAATTTTTCTTCTAGGGTCTCATGCATCATGCAAGATTCATTATTTATCTATTTGATTTCAATGATAAACAGCATATTAAAACACTTTTAATATATTTTTGGATCTACATTTACCACTTAAGATTTTAGAATTAACAGATTAATTCATTAGAACCCTAGATTAAATCAAGAATAAGTGCACTAACCTTTTAATGCACTGTAGTTGTGTTTAGCACCTTTGGGATGCGCCTAGGACACCAGATGTTGTCCCTCTAGCTTGTCCACACCAAGATCACCAATGGCAGCCCCTTGAATAGCTTCTCAAGCCTTTCCAATTAATTAGAAATTTAAGTTTTGCCTTTAGAGATGTTATAGATGCATACAGGACACTAGAAACGATTTCTAATATTTTTAATTCAAGAGAATGTTGGCAATTCTCTTTGAATTAATGAGAGATGAAGAAGAAGAGAGGGGAGAGGCTCTTTGGGTGGTGGCACAAAAGAAAGAACAGAAGCTTGTTATTTTTCTTTTCATCCTTTCCCTTATATAGCTAGGTCACCACTTAAAACTCTTGCCACATGTCACCTTCTGATTGGCTCTTAGTTTAATTGACCCAATTACATTGTGTCAAGTGTCAAACTTAGATTTAATCTTGACTTCGATCATCTTACATGATTAAAAGACAAATGGCAAGCTTATGTGTAGTGCCATGTGTCACCATCTCATGGTGCCAGATGTCACCCTATGAAATGACCAAAATACCCTTGTGTCTTAATTTTGAGTTCTCAGACCAAAATAATTATTTTTCTTCTTCTAATCAATTTATATCAAATATAAATTAATTAATTAATCTCTATTAATTAATTTCTCATAATTAAATTCATATTTAAACACTTTAAATATAAATCTAACTTATACTATACATCTAATAACCTAGATTTGGTTTCAAGCCATGCTAAGGACTTTGCAATCTAATTGCAAACCAAACCTATTTAATTAATCAATTAAACTCTTTAATTAATTAATTAAATCGTATTTAACTTGGTGATTACTTGTGTATGTGTAGGCTCATCACTAATTGGCAATGAGATATGATATCAACTCTTAATATCATCAGAACTCTTTCTTACCATAAATAATTTCTCTAAATCATTTTATGCAGCTCATAGACTATGGTTAACACTTAGCATAGCATGCCATAGCCACCAATCAGTAATAAGGTTTACCTTAAATGAACCTACAATCATATGTTACCATGCACTAGAATCTCTCTATTACAAAATCCCAATTAGAGCTGGAGTCATGGTTTATGTCAAACCCCATTCGCTATGAATATTATGTTCTCTTTTAATTCCAATTCTTGATTAAAAAGATTTTCTCATCAGAAACTCTTTTCTAATTAAATCTATCTGTCCTGCCCAGGAACTTGAAACATCAAGAACAATTAAATGAACATAGGATTTTTTCCCTATTTATTTAGGGTAACAGATTCCATCTTGATCAACACCTACCTCTATATATAACTAGTAGGAGCCAACACATGCCCATATATCCATACACAGTACAAATATGAAAGCAGTATCAAACTCAAACTACTTATAAATAAGATAATTGTGCTATCTTAGGTCTAAAGATTATTTGCCATGATATGATTTATGACAATGCATTGACAAGAGTAAACTCCATGTGCTTGTCATAAATGTCACTGGTTCGGCCTACCTATCATGCATAAGTGCCTATCATGTTTGTTATATTGCATGAGACTCACCATTATATCTTATTTATATCTCATATAAATACATTGGGAACAAACATGAATACAATCTTTCTGGATAAGTCATGTCCTTATTGTGAAGTATCCTCGATTGTGAACCAATTTATGATACTTTGTGCTAGAAATACTGTCACTCATATTCTTAACAACTTAAGAATAAAATTTCTAATAGAATATCAATGGACCTTTTCTATTATACAAATATATTATGTAAACATAAAAGTGAAAATGCCTTTTATTAATAAAACATGTACAAGATACATACTAAATGATATGCCCTAGGGCATATTACTAACAATCTCCCACTAGCACTAGAGCCATTCATTACAATATCTTAGACCCTTCTTCTCAAGAATGGATCTAACTGAGCTAGTAACATAGGCTTAGTGAATGGATCAGCTAGATTTTTAGCTGATGCTATTTTCTGCATGCCTACATCGCCTCCCCCAATTATTTCTCTGATAATGTGGTAGCGCCTTTCTATGTGTTTGGACTTCTAATGAGACCGAGGTTCCTTATGTCCAAACAGCCTCTTTTGCAGCATCTGATGCAGCAATATACTCAGCCTCTATAGTAGAATTTACAGTCGTACTCTGTTTGAAACTCTTCCAACTGACTGCACCTCCATTACAAATGAACACATATCCAAAGGTAGACTTTCTATCATCGATATCTGATTGGAAATTAGAATCAGTATAACCATCTAATTGCAAGTCATCACCTCCATATATCAGGAATAAATCCTTAGTTCTTCTCAAGTACTTGAGGATATTCTTGACAGAGTATTCCAAACCTGGATTGGATTGATACCTGCTAGTCAAACTAACAGCATATGCGATATCGGGCATAGTACACAACATTGGATACCTCAAACTTCCAATAGCCGAAGCATATGAAATCCTGGCCATTTTATCTCTTTCTTCAGGTGTCTTTAGAGACATCTTTTTAGAAAGTTGGATACCATGTCTCACTAGTAACAATCTTCTCTTGGAATCAAGCATGTTAAACCTTTTTAACACCTCTTCCAAGTATAGACTTTGGGATAAACTAATTATTCTTTTCACTCTATCTCTATAGATGTGAATCCTGTGACACCCCTATGTTCGGTTCGATAGTGCGTTCTACTGTTCCTGTGACCAGTGTTGTCCGGACAGCTAGGATGCCTAGAACTACACTTAAATATTAGTGAGGAGACATAAAATAATGAAATACAAGAAAAGAAAACACAAGAAAAACAAAGGAAAAATAATAGCAATGAAATATAACCAAGTTAAACGAGTTGAGAACCCTAGCGATGGGTGATCGCACAGGGAAGTTGCGGCATGGACCGTTGACTAGCCCTGGACCGAGGGAAACCCTGGAAAATATTTTTAAGACATAATTAAAGACTTATTGAAGTATAAATATCATTAGAAATATCAAAGAAAAATTAATTAATTAGTACAAAGAAAAATGAGAAATCGAGAAAACGACAAAACTCGGTGTTATCGAAAAATCGGGAATGTAATCCGAACAGGGGCATTGTGGTCATTTGACACCTCGAGTTGTCTTTTGACCTAAATATCCATTAAAAATAAATGATATTACACTTGGAAAATGTCATGAAAAATTAAATTGGTAGTACCTAATTTAAATAGCAAAAGATAGGAGGTAAATGTGGGAATTTGGAAACCTTAGAATAAATAAACATTAAATCTTTACTTAGTGCTCCACTCACTCCATTAAGTGGACCATTAAGCATCACATGATAGCAGATTACTCATCTTCCTCACCTTGCCCAAAACCAGCCGAAATTCCCTTGAAGGAAAACCTCCATGGCCGAAGCTTCCAAGCTCCATGCAAGCTCCACTCTCCCACCTTCAAGCCATGATCTTTACCTTTTCCTTCACTAAAGTTGTTCAACACAAATTGGGCAGTAGATAGGCAGCAAGAAAATCAAGTTTTGGTAAGGTTTTGAAGAATTTCAAAAGTGGTAAGTATGTATTTTTAATTATTGTTTCATTAAACTTTGAATGGGTGTTGTGAGTAGTTGAATAGTGGAAGGATTTTTGAAGTTTGATGAGTTAAGGGAGAGGTACATTTTTGGCAGCCGTGAAACTTTAATAAGAACAGTTTATCTTTGCATGTAAATGGTAGATTAAAGTGTTGATGTAAGTGTTTTTGTGTGTAGGAATAAATTGGATAATGTATACTAAATGTATGTGTGATAGTACACTTGATTTTGGAAGCTTGGAAACTAATTGAAGAAGATGTACAATCGGCAACTTTGAAGTGTAGACCAAAATGTGTTGTTTCATGGTTTGGTTTATGGAATTATATTGTTGAATTATGATACTTGTTATGGCAGCATGTATATGTGTATAAAGGTTTGAATGTGGACATGTAAATGAGCTATGTCATGTGGTTAAATTGTTTGTAATTGGACTTGGAAAATTCTGTACTATAATGTGCATATTGAGAATGGTTATAAGCTGCCAAAATGACAAAAAATGAGTTGCTAGATATGTTTATGTTATGGTACAAACCAGAAATGGCATGAAGGAAATAACTTGGTAAGCATAGGATGTGTAATTGATGAGTGATGAACAATGTACAATAGGGCAGTGTATATTTTGGCTTAGAACCTTAAGTGTGTGGCTCCAATTGGATTGAGACCAATTGGAGGTGAAACTAGGCACAAAATGTGCCAACTTTCATGAAGGAAGCTTACCAAAATTCTACTTAGAAGGTGACTTGAAAAATGACCAAATCCAGATTAGTGCATTGAAAGCCTGAAAATTGACCATTTGGGCAGCAGTTGATGTTTTGGCCATAACTCACTCAAAACAAGTCCAATTGACCTGAAATTTTTACCATGAATATTTTAGACATATATCTACAATTCTTATGAAGACACCAAAGCCCATAAATGGCCAGAACCAAGCCAAATAGCTTGCACAAATTCAGGTCCAAAAACTGGCCAAACCAAAAGTGACCTAAAAATGACATAAAGTTACCATTTTGGTACATTCTAACCAGCATTGGTAGATTGACCATAACTTGGTCTACACAACTCAGAATGACCTTAAATTTTTCCCCGCATGCAATAAGACATAGACCTACAAGTTTGTAGTTTGGACTAAAACCCGAAAATCGAGGGAACTAGGTCATCCGGCTAGGTCAAATTAGTATACCGTAATTCGATAAATTACAATAAAATGCAATATACATGAAAATGAATTTAGTAACATGTACCAATACAAAAAGGCTATAAAATGTGACATATTGGTAATATTAAAACCTAATTCACCTAGACTGCATCGAGGGTCAACATCTTAGGTTGACTAAGGAAATAATAGAATTCAATAAATTAAGTATTAAGCCTTATTGTTAGAGACGGTTTAAATGAGTACTGAAACACTTCAAATTGTGTGTTTCAGTTAGCAAAGACTCAGAGAAGGGGAAGAAAACACTGAGTCAGGGCCAAGAGACAGTTATCAGAGGTTCGTGCACAACAATTATTTCTTTTGAATTTTTCAATTGAAATAAATTATGACTATTTGTATATTACTGTTTTAAATTGTGAAAAATTGTTTGAATGATATTTGATGGATACTTATTGATTGAAAAGCATGGTAAATGGTTTGAAACCATAGCTATCATCTATATTGATTGAATTCCTCGCTAGCTTGTTTAGTGGGATGAATTGAATTCCCTCTCTGGCTGAAGTGTTGAGGTGTGTGCCTGTTGAGGACGAATAGAATGAGTACTCATATTATTGCTAGCTAGCTATGTTATTCCTCACTAGCCATCGGCTTTTGGGATGAATTGAATTCCTCACTAGCCATCGGCTTTTGGGACGAATTGAACTTTGGAACATGATTAAGCTGTGTGTATGATTTATTGATATTTATTGTGATATTGTGAAATGGAGTTTAAATTCTTATCGACAATCACTGTCTTTGAATTTAACTATAGTTTTAAGTATCCACTATTTATATAACTTATGATTTGTGATTTAAAGTTGTATTTGGTTAATGTTGTGCACCACTGAGACATTAGCTCAGCGATAGCTTTTCATTGTTATTGTCGCAGTAATTGTGAGAGATTAAGGTCGCTAGTACTACACTAAGAGATCATCGGGTATATTGAGTATACCATATTTTGCATTTTGTATTGTAATGTATGTTCACTGTATATATATATATTGTTCTTAGTTTTCAGCAGTTGTAAATTAAAATTGTACATTGAAGTTGTAAAATAAATTATAAATTATTTTGGTTTGTAAATATTGTGATATATTTCTTTTATCTCAGCCTTTGAAAATACTGAAAAATTATTGTGGCTTTGAGTTGAGAAACATATTGTGTTAATTAAATGTTGGAATTTGAGATTGAGAAATATATTTGAAGTGCTTTTTACAGGTTTTTGAAGAACTGTTTTATTCAAAATACAGATGGCACTCCGCTAAAATTTTTACAGAAATTACTAATAATTTAAATGTGTTAGCTATTTCACTTCAGCTCAAAAAATTTTTTAACACCTGTAAATAGTGCTCACCACTGTAAAAAAAGTAAGAAAAGTTTTAAAATCCCTTGTAGTGTATTTAATGGGTTATCAGTAGACGAAGTTGGTAATTCATTAGGTATACTACGGGATCATGTTATGCCTTACAGAGGGGTAGGGTGTGACATGCTTTAGTGGTATCAGAGCTAGTTTTTAAATTATGTTTTCACCTATAATTTGAATATTCTTTCTTCATAGTACAATTGCTCAATGTCATTGTTTGATACATACAGTACATTACATTATAAATATGCACTAACAGGAGAAAATCTCCTTGTGTTATTTATTCAGGAGGTCTAAGATCTTCGAATTGACTATAGAAGAGGGTGATCGTTCAGTCAATCAATCTATAGAGGCTGAGGTACAAGGGGATGCCCTAGTCCTACACAATGTCAGTGGATCAGCCGCACCAGACCCCTCAGTATGGCAGTTTCCTACTCAGTTCACTCAGCAGATGGCTGCAATGTTCCAACAGATGGCTGGTAACATGCCTACTCAAGTCCCACTACAGACACCAGTGGTGCAACCACAGTCTTCTGCTAGGCAGTATGACAAATTAATGAAATATGGGGCTACTGAGTTCAAGGGGACAATAGATCCTCTAAAGGTAGAACAATGATTAGAAAGAATAGATAGGGTATTCAATATGCTACATTGTACAGAGGAGTTCGAGTTTGAATATTCAGTGTCTCTGCTACAGGGGGATGCATATGACTAGTGGAAAACCATTCCCCACAGTCTGGTAGAACCTTCAGTGCTAACATGGAATGATTTTCTACGGGAGTTTAGACAAAAATATGTCCCTGATGCTTATGTGGACCAGAAGCTGCAAGAGTTCCTAAGTCTAAAACAGGGGAGTAGATCGGTGGCTGAATATGAAAGGGAATTTTCCCGCCTAAGCAATTGTGCGGTAAGTCTACTTGCTACCAGCGGGGAGAGATGTAAAAGGTTTGAAACTAGCTTGAAGCCCAGTATCAGATTACAAGTGGTCGGATTTAAACATAACAACTTCTCTGAGCTTATTTCTCAAGCACTAGAATTAGAAAGAATTAAATCTGAAGCAGCCCCAGAGAAAAAGAAATCAGAGAAGACAGAAAAAGAAAAAGAGGGAAAGTCAGTAGAACAGAGTTCCAGTGGTCCTACTGGAAAGAGGAAGAGCCATGGGGGACACAGCAGAGGTGGTAAGAAGTCTGGTAGGGGAAGATATTGAGGATAGAAACCTCCTCTATCTGGTTAGCAGAGTACCAGAAGTTCTTACCGTCCCCGCCAATGTGAAACTTGTGGAAGAAATGATGGTGGGGTGTGCTACAAGGCAATAGGAGCCTATTATAATTGTGGAGGCACAGGACACTTTGCTAAGGACTGCACCAGTACTCGCAGAGTTGGACCATCTCCTACTACTGCTGAATGGGTCAGTTCAGAGCCCTGTCACTAGAGGTTCACAACCATCTAGCAGAGGTAGAGGCAGGGGTAGAGGTAGTCCGGCAGGTGGTCAAGGCACTGTGAATCAATCAGAGCAAGGCAGTGCTTTAGTCAGAGTCTACGCAATGAGACAGAGAGAAGAGGCCGAGACATCTGATATTGTGGCTAGTACCTTCTCAACTTTTAATCAAGATGTGTTTGTGTTATTTGATCTGGGTTTTACCCATTCTTATGTGAGTGCTAACATCATTGATTGCATTGCTGTTCCATGCACAAAAATGGACTTTGAGGTGCAGTTTGAAATTAATGTTATGCCTGGTGTGGATCCAATCTCCATAACACCATACAGAATGGCACTAGCAGAGTTGAAGGAGTTGAAGATACAGTTGTAAGAACTACTTGAAAAGGGCTTCATCCGCCCTAGAGTGTCACCTTGGGGAGCACCAGTATTGTTTGTTAAGAAAAAGGATGGCATTCTTCGTTTATGTATTGACTACAGGCAATTGAATAAGGTGACAATAAAGAACAAATATCCATTGCCTCACATTGATGACCTGTTTGATCAGTTGAAGGGTGCAGCTGTATTCTCCAAAATTGATTTGCGATCTGGCTATTATCAGTTGAAAGTGCAAGAGGAGAGTATTCCAAAAACTGCTTTCAGAACTCGATATGGCCACTATGAGTTTCTGGTAATGCCATTCGAGTTAACTAATGCTCCAGCTGCTTTTATGGATCTGATGAACACTATCTTCAGACCATATCTTGACCAATTTTGTGGTGGTGTTTATTGATGATATTTTAATATATTCGAGGAATGCAGAGGAGCATGACAGACATCTGTGGATTGTATTGCAGACCTTAAGGGAGAAACAACTATACGCCAAATTATCGAAATGTGAATTTTGGCTGAAAGAAATCTCCTTCTTGGGACATGTTGTGTCAGTTGAAGGGATCAAGGTAGATTCCAGCAAGATAGAAGCTATCCTTAATTGGAAGCCACCCAGGAATATCACAGAAATTTGCAGTTTTCTAGGTTTAGCTGGATATTACCGTCGATTTGTGAAAGGGTTTTCTATGTTATCTTCTCCACTGACCAAGCTGCTTCGAAAAGATGTAAAATTTCAGTGGACAGATAAATATCAGCAGAGTTTTGATGAGTTGAAGAGGTGTTTGACTGAAGCTCCAGTCCTTACTTTACTTACTCTGGGTAAAGAATGCACAGTTTTTAGTGATGCTTCTCACAATGGGTTAGGTTGTGTACTGATGCAAGATCGGAATGTCATTGCTTATGCATCACGCCAGCTGAAACCGCATGAGAGGAACTACCCAACACATAGTTTGGAGCTAGCAGCTATTGTTTTTGCTCTGAAGATCTGGAGGCACTACTTGTATGGGGAGAAATGCTACATTTACACAGATCACAAGAGCTTGAAGTACTTAGGTACCCAGAAGGAATTGAATTTGAGGTAGAGGAGATGGTTAGAACTGATTAAAGACTATGATTGCTTAATAGACTATCAGCCAGGGAAAGCAAATGTGGTGGCTAACGCCTTAAGTTGCAAAACTATGGCAAGTCTTAGAGTTTCTCCTTTATCCATGGTATATGAGTTGAAAGCACAGCATGCCAGTTTAGAGATTGATGATGAGGGACAGACAGTAGTTGCATGGCATGTACAGCCAATGTTGATTGATCAAATAAGAATGGTTGCTCATAGTGATGATAAATATCAAAAGCTACTGAAAGAAGTCCAGCAAGATAAGAAACCTAAATTTTCTATGAGAGATGATGGTTTACCACTACATCAGGGCAGAATGTGCGTTCCTAGTGATGCTAACTTGAGACAGATCACTAGAAGGAAGCACATGAGTCTCCTTTTGCTATGCACCCTGGTGGAAATAAAATGTACAGAGGGCTGAAAGAGCATTACTGGTGGATGGGTATGAAGAGGGATATATCTGACTTTGTTTCCAAATGCCTAACTTGTCAGCAAGTAAAGGCAGAACATCAAGTTCCAGCTAGTTTGTTACATCCATTGCCAGTACCAGAGTGGAAATGGGAATGGATAACTATAGATTTTGTGATGGGACTTCCGAGGACACAGAATAGTCATGATGCAGTATGGGTTATAGTTGATAGACTGACCAAGTCTGCTCACTTTTTGCTAGTTCAGATGGACTATAGCCTGGAAAGATTGGCCAGATTATACATATATGAAATTGCAAAACTGCATGGAGTGCCAGTATCGATTGTATCTGACAAAGATCCTAGGTTCACTTCTAGATTCTGGGGTAGTCTTCAGAGAGCCCTAGGAACTAGATTGAACTTTAGAACAGCATTCCACCCACGCATGGATGGCCACCCGAGAGGGTAATTCAGATATTGGAGGATATGCTACGGGCTTGTGTGATTGAGTTTGAAGGTAGTTGGGATACACACTTACCTTTGATTGAGTTTGCTTATAACAACAGCTACCAATCAAGTATTAGGATGCCTCCATATGAAGCTTTGTATGGCAGAAAGTGCAGAACTCCCCTATGTTGGGATGAAGTAGGTGAAAGAAAGATGATTGGGCCAGAAAATGTTCAACAGACAGAGGAAAAGATCATATTGATCAGAGATAGACTCAAGGTTGCATCAGACCATCAGAAGTCCTATGTTGATCTGAAGAGCAGAGATATTGAATATGCAGTGGGTGATAAGGTATTCCTTAAAGTGTCTCCTTGGAAAAGGATTATGAGATCTGGCAGAAAGGGGAAACTGAGTCCTCATTTTATCAAACCATATGAGGTTCTGGAAAGAATGGGTCCTTTGGCATATCGACTAGCATTAGCTCCAGAGCTAGAAAGGATACACAGTGTCTTCCATGTGTCCATGTTAAGGAGGTACAGATTTGACCCATCTCATGTACTATCAGTTGAAGAGATTGAGGTAAATCCAGACCTCTCATATGAGGAAGAACCCATAGAAATTCTAGCTTATGAGGTGAAACAGCTGAGGAATAAACAGATACACTTGGTTAAAGTGCTGGGGAACCATCATTCAGGCTAGGAAGCTACTTAGGAACATGAAGAGGACATGAGGAGACAACACCCACAGCTGTTCAGAAACTGATGCCAGGTAAAATTTTGAGACGAAATTTATTTTAAGGGGGGGAGAATTGTAACACCCCTATGTTCGGTAGTGCGTTCTACTGTTCCTGTGACCAGTGTTGTCCGGACAGCTAGGATGCCTAGAACTACACTTAAATATTAGTGAGGAGACATAAAATAATGAAATACAAGAAAAGAAAACACAAGAAAAACAAAGAAAAAATAATAGCAATGAAATGTAACCAAGTTAAACGAACCGAGAACCCTAGTGATGGGTGACTACACCGAGAAGTTGCGGCATGGACCGTTGACTAGCCCTGGACCGCGAGGAACCCTGAAAAATATTTTTAAGACATAATTAAAGACTTATTGAAGTATAAATATCATTAGAAATATCAAAGAAAAATTAATTAATTAGTACAAAGAAAAACGAGAAATCGAGAAAATGACAAAACTCGGTGTTACCAAAAAATCGGGAATGCAACCCGAACAGGGGCATTGTGGTCATTTGACACCCCTAGTTGTCTTTTGACCTAAATTCCATTAAAAATAAATGATATTACACTTGGAAAATAACATGAAAAATTAAATTGGTGGTACCTAATTTAAATAGCAAAAGATAGGAGCTAAATGTGGGAATTTGGAAACCTTAGAATAAATAAACATTAAATCTTTACTTAGTGCTCCACTCACTCCATTAAGTGGACCATTAAACATCATATGATAGAAAATTACTCATCTTCCTCACCTTGCCCAAAACTGGCCGAAATTCCCTTGAAGGAAAACCTCCATGGCCGAAGCTTCCAAGCTCCATGCAATCTCCACTCTCCCACCTTCAAGCCATGATCTTTACCTTTTCCTTCACTAAAGTTGTTCTACACAACTTGGGCAGTAGATAGGCAGTAAGAAAATCAAGTTTTGGTGAGGTTTTGAAGAATTTCAAAAGTGGTAAGTATGTATTTTTAATTATTGTTTCATTAAACTTTGAATTGTGGAAGGATTTTTAAAGTTTGATGAGTTAAGGGAGAGGTACATTTTTTGGCAGCCATGAAACTTCAATAAGAGCAGTTTATATTTGCATGTAAATAGTAGATTAAAGTGTTGATGTAAGTATTTTTGTGTGTAGGAATAAATTGGATAATGTATACTAAATGTATGTGTGACAATACACTTGATTTTGGAAGCTTGGAAACTAATTGAAGAAGATGTACAATCGGCAACTTTGAAGTGTAGACCAAAATATGTTGTTTCATGGTTTGGTTTATGGAATTATATTGTTGAATTATGGTGCATGTTTATGGCAGCATGTATATGTGTATAAAGGTTTGAATGTGGACATGTAAATGAGCTATGTCATGTGGTTAAATTGTTTGTAATTAGACTTGGAAAATTCTGTACTATAATGTGCATATTGAGAATGGTTATAAGCTGCCAAAATGACCAAAAATGAGTTGCTAAATGTGTTTATGTTATGGTACAAACCATAAATGGCCTGAAGGAAATAACTTGGTAAGCATAGGATGTGTAATTGATGAGTGATGGACAATGTATAATAGGACAGTGTATGTTTTGGCTTAGAACCTTAAGTGTGTGGCTCCAATTAGTATGAGACCAATTGGAGGTGAAACTAGGCACAAAATGTACCAACTTTCATGAAGGAAGCTTACCAAAATTCTACTTAGAAGGTGACTTGAAAAATGACCAAATCCGGATTAGTGCATCGAAAGCCTGAAAATTGAGCAGATGATGTTTTAGCCATAACTCACTCAAAACAAGTCCAATTGACTTGCAATTTTTACCATGAATAGTTTATATATATATCTACAATTCTTATGAAGACATCAAATCCCATAAATGGCCAGAACCAAGCCAAATAGCTTGCACAAATTCAGGTCCAAAAACTGGCCGAACCAAAAGTGACCTAAAAATGACCTAAAGTTAATATTTTGGTACATTCTGACCAGCATTGGTAGATTGACCATAACTTGTTCTACAGAACTCAAAATGACCTGAAATTTTGCCCTGCATGCAATAAGATATAGACCTACAAGTTTTTAGTTTGGACTAAAACCCGAAAAATGAGGGAACTAGGCCATCCGGCTAGGTTAATTTAGTATACCGGAATCCGACAAATTGCAATAAAATGCAATATACATAAAAATGAATTTAGTAACATGTACCAATACAAAAAGGCTATAAAATGTAACATATTGGTAACATTAAAACCTAATTCACCTAGACTGCATCGAGGGTCTACATCTTAGGTTGACTAAGGAAATAATAGAATTCAATAAATTAAGTATTAAGCCTTATTGTTAGAGAAAGTTTAAATGAGTACTGAAACACTTCAAATTGTGTGTTTCAATTAGCAAAGACTCAGGGAAGGGGAAGGAAACACTGAGTCAGGGCTAAGAGACAGTTATCAGAGGTTTGTGCACAACAGTTATTTCTTTTGAATTTTTTAATTGAAATAAATTATGACTATTTGTATATTATTTTTTTAAATTGTGAAAATTTGTTTGAATGATATTTGAGGGATACTTATTGATTGAAAAGCATGGTAAATGGTTTGAAACCACAGCTATCATGTATATTGATTTAATTCCTCATTAGCTTGTCTAGTGGGATGAATTGAATTCCCTCTCTGGCTGAAGTGTTGAGGTGTGTGTCTGTTGAGGACGAATAGAATGAGTAGTCATATTATTGCTAGCTAGCTATGTTATTCCTCACTAGCTATCGGCTTTTGGGATGAATTGAACTTTGGAACATGATTAAGCTGTGTGTATGATTTATTGATATTTATTGTGATATTGTGAAATGGAGTTTAAATTCTTATTGACATTCACTGTCTTTGAATTTAACTATGGTTTTAAGTATCCACTATTTATATGACTTATGATTTGTGATTTAAAGTTGTATTTGGTTAATGTTGTGCATCACTGAGACATTGGCTCAGCGATAGCTTTTCATTCTTGTCGCAGTAAACAGATCAGTGAGCAACAAACTAGGTTGCTAGTACTACACTGAGAGATCATCGGGTATATTGAGTATACCATATTTTGCATTTTGTATTGTAATGTATGTTCACTGTATGTATATAGTGTTCTTGGTTTTGAGCAGTTGTAAATTAAAATTGTACATTGAAGTTGTAAAATAAATTGTAAATTATTTTGGTTTGTAAATATTGTGATATATTTCTTTTATCTCAGCCTTTGAAAATACTGAAAAATTATTGTGGATTTGAGTTGAGAAAGATTAAATGTTGGAGTTTGAGATTGAGAATATTTGAAGTGATTTTTACAGGTTTTTGAAAAACTATTTTATTCAAAATACATATGGCACTCCGCCAAAATTTTTACAGAAATTACTAATAATTCAAATGTGTTAGCTGTTTCACTTCAGTTCAAAAAAATTTTTAACACCTGTAAATAGTGCTCACCACTGTAAAAAGAAGTAAGAAAAGTTTTAAAATCCCTTGTAGTGTATTTAATGGGTTATCAGCAGACGAAGTTGGTAATTTATTAGGTATACTACGGGATCATATTATGCCTTACAGAGGGGTAGGGTGTGACAAATCCGAAGAATATAGGTTGCCTCCCCTAAGTCTTTCATGGAGAATGTATTTGATAACCATACCTTTACAGTTGTCAACATACCTATGTCATTAACCATCAATAAAATGTCATCCATATATAAGACAAGGAAAGTGACAGCCCTATCACTAACCTTCTTATATACACATGGCTCATCCACATTTTTGATAAAACCAAATGACTTAATGGCTTCATAAAAAAGGATGTTCCAACTTCTCGAAGCTTATTTCAGCCCATAAATGGATCGCTTTAGCTTGCATACCTTAGAACCATATTGGGATTCAAAACCCCTAGGTTGTTCTATGAAAATGTTTTCTTTAATGTATCCATTGAGAAAAGGTATTTTGACATTCATCTGCCAAATCTCATAATCATAGTATGTAGCTATTGCTAATAGAATCCTAATTGATTTAAGCATGGCAATAGGCGAGAAAGTCTCCTCATAGTCGATTCCTTGCCTTTGGCGAAACCCTGTCGCTATTATCCTTGCTTTATAGGTCTCTACCTTTCCATCAGAACCAATTTTCTTCTTGAAAATCCATTTGTTCTCTATAGGTACAATACCTTCAGGTGGGTCAACAAGATCCCAAACTTGATTCTTATACATGGAATCAATCTCGAATTTTATAGCATCAATCCATTTTGAAGAGTCTATATCTGATATAGCTTCTTCATAGGTAAGTGGATCATCTCCATGATTTACTTCTGCATGAGTAGACAACTCTTGTTCTTCTTTATGAAGAAAACCATATCTCACTGGTGGGTGAGATATCCTGGTTGATCTGCGAGGAATTACAGTAGATGTTTCATCAACAGGTGTAGGTTGACCAGATGGATCTATATCTATCTGATCTGTTGGTTGGTCAGAATTCTCCAATTCTAACTCTATTTGCCTTCCTTTGCCTCCTTCTTGAACAAACTGTTATTTAAGAAATGTGGCATCTCTACTTACCACAACCTTTTATGATGTAGGCAAATAAAAATAATATCCAAAACTCTCTTTTGTATACAACAAATCGACCTTTTTCTGATCTGGTTTCCAATTTATTAGTGTTCAGTTTTTTGATATAAGCTGGACAACCCCAAATCTTAACATGCTTAAAACTTGGTTTTCTTCCATGCTATATCTCATAAGGTGTGGAAGATATTGATTTTGATGGAATCCTATTCAGAATATGCAAAGCTAATTCTAATGCACATCCCTAAAAGGAGATTGGCATATCAATATAGCTTATCATACTACGTACCATATCCAATAGGATATGATTTCTCTATTTAGATACACCATTTAGCTGTGGTGTTCCTAGAGGAGTCAGCTGGGAAATAATGCCATGCTCTTTCATGTATTCATCAAATTCAGTACTTAAGTATTCACTTTCACGATCTCATCGAAGAGTTTTAATACTTTTCCCTGTTTGATTTTCTACTTCAGATTTAAATTCTTTGAACTTTTCAAAGGATTCATGTTTATATTTCATCAAATACAAATACTCAAACCTTGATTTATCATCAGTAAAGGTAATAAAATAATGAAACCACCTCTAGTCATTTCTTTAAATGGATAACATACATTACTATGTATTAGCTCCAAAATATTTTCAGCTCTTAGCCCTTGTTGAACAAAGGGTGATCTGGCCATTTTGCCTTGAAGGTAGGATTCACAAGTTAGAGTAGGTTCAGAACCCAATGGGGATAGAATCCCTATTTTCTCCAGTTTTGCAATCCTATCCTCTGCAACATGACCTAATCTTAAGTGCCAAATATATTTTGAACTTGAGTTGATTATCACCATGGCATTGCATTCATTTAGATCACTTGCATTTAATTTGTAACACCCTCCCGGTAGCAACTCCGTACATTCTACTATTCCAGTGACCGGTGTCGGTCCGGACAGCTAGAACGTCTTGAAAAATATTTAAACTAAAGTCAGGAACCATAATTAAGTCAAATATTAATAAGAAAAATTTAGAAAAAATTTTAGAAATAAAATACAACCAAGTTAAACGAGTCGGTGCCTAAGCGATGGGTAACCAGAGGGAAGTTGCGGTTCTCGCAACGAGGAGCCCTAGATCCGGGGAAAAATTCATAAAATAATTTTTGGGACTCCAGAGAAGGGTCATTGAGGTTCCTATGGCATTAGAATGCCAAGAAAATATTTAGAAAAATTTTTCAATCTGTATAGACAATTTTGTCCCGTTAAGCCAAACGGAGGGCATTTTGGTCATTTCGCCTTCAGAGACGATTTTTGGCCGACTTGTCCAGTTAAGTAAATAATTATTATGACATAAAATGTGAATAAATATTGCTAAAAATTGAATTGAAAATGAGTAGAAAAGAAAAGAAAAAAAAATGAATTAAAATTATAATTTTGACCTCATGCTTATGTCACTAAGCACTCTCACCCAATCACATTGTGACACATGTCCATCAACCACTTAAAATGAGTCAAATGGGCAGAAAATTGAAATGAAAAACTGAATTCTCCTTCCTCATTTCACGTCCATCATAGCCAAAAAAGCTTTCTCTCCATTTTTTTTTAAGGTTGATTTTCCTAAGCTTCCTCACCTCAAAACCTTATCCTTCCTTCACTAAAAATTATACCCACACCAAGGAGAAGTGTTTGGCAGCCAAGAAAACAAAAGAAAGTGAAGAATTAACAAGAGAAAATTCTACCACTAAGGTTAGTGCTATATCTCTCCATTTTTCTCTTTAAATTTGAAGTTAGGTATATGGATTTAGTTAGAAATTCATGAAATCAAAAGAACATATCCATGTATGGACCACTTAAAAATTGTTGGCAGCCTTAGTGATGGAAGTGTTGATGAGTGTTGAATGAATTTAAGTTGTATATGGGTGGTCTTGAACATGAGTATGAGACATAAACATTATTAAGTATGTTGAATTGATGTATGTGCATTAATGGTTATTTGAGAATTAGGGTTTTAGAGAGAAATTTGGACTTTGTGTATGTGATGTTGAAAGAACATTTTAATGGTCAATTAGTGACCATTTGAGGTAAGTTGACCATAATTTGAAGTGCATTAGAGGGTTACAAAGAGTTTTGGTAGGCTGCCTAAAGACAGCAGAAATGAGGCTATGAGTCCAGCCTGTTTGGACTGCCATATCTTTGGCTATGTAGGTCCAATTGGTGTTTGGCAAATTGGACATGAAACTAGACTTATAATGGCACATTTTTGCTGAAGAAACCATGCCCAAAAGACCAAAGAAAAAGGACCAAAAGTTGGCCCCAATCTGGATACCCTGCAAGCTGATTCTGCAGAATGACCAAATGAACAGTAACTGTTCATTTGGCCATAACTCACTGTAGAATGGTCCATTTGACCTGAAATTTTTAAAGAAACAAGACGAGATATATACAAACAACTTTCATGCAGAAATCTACCCCAAATTATGACCAGAACTTATCCAACAAGGCAGTGGCAGTCACTGTTCATGGTACTGTAGATTTGGTAAATTCTGCAGATTTGAAATCCGGCCAGCTGTGGTTTTTAGACCATATCTGGAGCTACAAAACTCCAAATGGAGTGATTCGAAAAAAGAAATTCAACTAGACAAAATAAGGAACAACTTTCATGTTTACCATTTCCTCAAATTCCCACTGTAACAGGACCCAATGGAACAGTAAAATTGGGTCACAAAAACTAAAAATTCTGCTCTCTTGGTTTTAGGTTTGGAAATGGATTTGGTGGTTAATTTCAACAAGTTTTAAATGTAAAATGTGGTACATTGGGGGTGCTAAAACCAATGTACCTATTTTTTATCCAAAAGTCAACATTTTTGTTGATCAATGAGGTGAATAGTGACACCAAAACTTGAAATTCAAAATTTGAAATTAGAAATGCATCTAGGGGACTTTAAATTGCAATTGACAATTAATACTAGCAAATGTAAAACTCAAAATGTGGTATCTTGGAGAACTTAGGTTCAAAAAATTTATTATGTATTAAAAAGTCAACATTTTGGTTGACTAGTAAGGTGAATAGTAATCAAAATAATTAGCAAACTAATATGAAGACCTAGAACCAATTCTAAGCTTAAATGCTTAGAATTGTATGACAAATGTGGACTATGCATCCTAGTCAAAATTGTTAAAAAGAAATTAAGGCCATAAATTTGAAATCCATGAAATATTCATGGATTACTTGAAACATGAAAAATAAGTCACCTAATTGATGTGAATAGATAGCTAGGGCTTATATGCCCATCGCAAATGGAATTCATAAAATATTAGTAACTCAACTTGAAATATAAAATTTGTAATTACATAAGTAGATTCTTGAATGTATAAATGAGAAAGGAAAAATGTTTTAAATACAATGGTACATGTGAACCATTGTTTAGAATTGTGATCAATATGAATAACATAATGAATAAATAAATAAACCATATTAATGTATAAATGAGACATTAGTTCTCCTTATTGTAGAGAGGAGGAGTATTTTGAGTAAAATGGTATAAAAGGATAATTGATGTGAATTGTTATCATATAAATGATCAAATGAATGTATGAATTATAATTGAAATTTATCATGAAATAATAAAGTCATAAAACACAATATATTAATATTTAATGATATTATGTGCCCTTGTATTACCTAGACATGTGTGTCAGATTGGATAGTTTGGCATGCCAATATGGTATTGTTTTAGCAGTACTGCGAAAGGCTTTATGCCTGTATTCATGGCTTTATGCCTGTATTCATGGCTTTATGCCCGTATTCATGGCTTTATGCCTGCACTCATGGCTTAATGCCCGATTAGGTAATATCATGGCTTCTTAGCCATACTGACTGCATACGTGGTTGACGTTCTGCGTCCCATGGTATGACAGCCCGAGACACCGCGGTGTCCAGTGCCAACGACAGTTATCCGATTTAGTCACTGTCATAGGTTACTTGGGCAGTGAAATTTATTGAAATAAGTTAAGAATATTAGTAATTATAAATATTAGAAATTAAGTAAATGAGTAGGATGACCTAAAATAAATTGGAATAATTATTTATTAGAAATAAATAGAAATGAACTGGACCGATATCAAAATTTACTTATTATGAAATAATCTGAGACAACCTAGAAAGTATTGAGAAAATGCTAAAAATTATAACACACATAAATATTGCAAATGTGACTTACACGATAAAATAAGTATATATTTATTATTTTTAGATCATTTTTTCTTTGTACATTATTACTGTACATTGGCGAAATAAACACTTCCAAAGAAGACTAAATTAGGATAAAACATATTAAATTTTAGAAACCGCATGTGAAGTATAAATAAATCTTAATTATCCGAATTTTGTTTCTATCTTTATTTATATATTATTTCCTTGTTATATTATTTCACCACTAAGCAGCAATGCTTAGCGCGATGGAATTGTTTCCTCGCAGTAATCAAGATTAAAGCCCAGCGAATACTAAACAGAGATTTTGGAGTTTTGATCTGCAGAGCATTCAAGGTTGTCACCTCCTCAGCAATGCATGTAGATAGGGCTCACCTTAAGCATATCATGTATTTTGTGTATGTTATTTATTTCTTATATTGTAATATAAATTAGCAAATTGTAATTAATTTGTATATCATGTAAATTATGAAATTTTGTAATTACTTTGTAAATTATGTAAATTAAGGAAATTTGAAAATTTTGCTCATGAAATTTGAGAATGTTTACATATGAATTGAGTATGAATGGAAATGTATGGAAATGATTATGAAATTGAAATGTATGGATGAGATTTGAAATATGAGATAATTATGATTAGCATGGATAAGATTTTATTTTGGAAATATTATTGAATTTCAAACAGGTGAATATTGAAATATGTCAAATGATAATAAAATAGGAGAAACTCCGCTAGTTTCTCCGTCGAAAAAAATAATTGATGTCAAATTTAACGAATTCAAAATTATTAAAAAAATAAAGTTATATAAATTAGGGTGCTTCTGCACCAATTGTAGCACACCTTGCTCGGCTACACTGTAGACGAGTGAGAGGTGTTACATTTATTGGTATCAGAGCACGGTTTAGGCGTTCCTATGCATAGATAGATAGAATGAGATAGTGTGCATAACATGCATTGCATTCATATGAGTTGAGGTGACACTAATGCAGATATGTTTTCTTGGTTATTTTAGGTTAAGGTATGGACTCAGAATCGCAGAGGGCAGTAGAAGAAGAAGTAGTAAGTCATATCCCGACTGGGAGTGATGTTGGAAATCAGGGAGATCCTGCTCCACCAGTGTAAGAGGTGCCTATACAACCCCAACAGGCCTTGTTTGAGCAGATGACTGAATTCTTTCAATAGATGACTGGGGTTATTCCACCATTGCCTCAGCAGAAATCACCTCTAGGAAAAATTAGGAAGTATGGAGCTGTAGATTTCAATGGTAGAAAGGAAGACAATTCTTCAGCGGCTGAGTATTGGTTAGAAAGGACTGAAAGAGTCCTGCGACTCCATTGCACACCAGAACAAAGTTTGGAGTGTGCAGTTTCGTTGTTACAAGAAGCTGCATATCGGTGGTGGGATGTTGTAATCAAGGTAGTGCCACCAACTGACGTAACTTGGAAATTCTTTTTGATAGAGTTTAGAAAGAAATATATTAGCTGTGTTCATGAAGAGGAACAGAAGAGGAGTGGTGATCAGCAAAAGAGAAAATTTGGACGGTCTAGTAATAAAAGGCCGAGAGAACAGTTAAGTCAGACATCTGATCGAAGTAGGAGATCCAGACCCAGGCTTATACCCAGAAGAGATCAACCGGAAACACTAGTAGTGAGTGCGCCAGGATTAGCAAGAAAATGTGGCCATTGTAACAAGTGGCATAAAGGTGAATGTAGGAGATTGACTGGAGCCTGTTATAGATGTGGGGCCATAGACCATCGTCTGAAAGATTGTCCTAAGAAGAATTTACCACGGACCCTGCGGAGGTCGTGGAAGGACCAAGTACAACAGTAACACCACTTCCAAATGTTACCCAAGTCGGAGAAGAACAAGAAGCCCCAAATGTGAATTTGAGGTAAAGTATTTCCTTTATGATATGCCTAAGTGTATAATAATAGATTCAAAAAAAAAAAAAACTAAATAGTACCATATATACAAAAGAAGTAGACAGATGGAGTAATAGAAAGGTAAAAGAATTATCTCGTAACCTAAAATACCCGATGAAATTTCGAGGACGAAATTTAAATTAGAGGAAGAGTTGTAACACCCTCCCATTAGCAACTCCATACATTCTCTTATTCGTGACCGGTGTCGGTCCGGACAGCTAGAACGTCCAGAAAAATATTTAAACTAAAGTCAGGAACCATATTTAACTCAAATATTAATAAGAAAAATTTAGGAAAAATTTTAGAAATAAAATACATCCAAGTTAAACGAGCCAGTGCTTAAGCGATGGGTAACCAGAGGGAAGTTGCGGTTCTCGCAACGAGGAGCCCTAGACCTGGGGAAAAATTCATAAAATAATTTTTGGGACTCCAGAGAAGGGTCATTGAGGTTCCTATGGCATTAAAATGCTAAGAAAATATTTAGAAAAAATTTTCAATCGGTACAGATAATTTTGACCCGTTAAGCCAAACGGAGGGCATTTTGGTCATTTCGCCTTCAGAGACGATTTTTGGCCGACTTGTCCAGTTAAGTAAATAATTATTATGACATAAAATGTGAATAAATATTGCTAAAAATTGAATTGAAAATGAGTAGCAAAGAAAAGAAAAAAAATGAATGAAAATTACAATTTTGACCTCATGCTTATGTCACTAAGCACTCTCACCCAATCACATTGTGACACATGTCCATCAAACACTTAAAATGAGTCAAATGGGCAGAAAATTGAAATGAAAAACTGAATTCTCCTTCCTCATTTCACGTCCACCATAGCCAAAAAAGCTTTCTCTCCATTTTTTTTTTAAGGTTGATTTTCCTAAGCTTCCTCACCTCAAAACCTTATCCTTCCTTCACTAAAAATTATACCCACACCAAGGAGAAGTGTTTGGCAGCCAAGAAAACAAAAGAAAGTGAAGAATTAACAAGAGAAAATTATGCCACTAAGGTTAGTGCTATATCTCTCCATTTTTCTCTTTAAATTTGAAGTTAGGTATATCGATTTAATTAGAAATTTATGAAATCAAAAGAACATATCCATGTATGGACCACTTAAAAATTGTTGGCAGCCTTAGTGATGGAAGTGTTGATGAGTTTTGAATGAATTTAAGTTATATATGGGTGGTCTTGAACATGAGTATGAGACATAAACATCATTAAGTATGTTGAATTGATGTATGTGCATTAATGGTTATTTGAGAATTAGGGTTTTAGAGAGAAATTTGGACTTTGTGTATGTGATGTTGAAAGAACATTTTAATGGTCAATTAGTGACCATTTGAGGTAATTTGACCATAATTTGAAGTGCATTAGAGGGTTACAAAGAGTTTTGGTAGGCTGCCTAAAGATAGCAGAAATGAGGCTGTGAGTCCAGCCTGTTTGGACTACCATATCTTTGGCTGTGTAGGTCCAATTGGTGTTTGGCCAATTGGACATGAAACTAGACTTATAATGGCACATTTTTGCTGAAGAAACCATGCCCAAAAGACCAAAGCAAGAGGACCAAAAGTTGGCCCCAATCCGGATACCTTGCAAGCTAATTCTGCAGAATGACCTAATGAACAATAACTGTTCATTTGGCCATAACTCACTGTAGAATGGTCCATTTGACCTGAAATTTTTACAGCAACAAGATGAGATATATACAAACAACTTTCATGAAGAAATCTACACCAAATTATTACCAGAACTTATCCAACAAGGCAGTGGCAGTCACTGTTCATGGTACTGTAGATTTGGTAAATTTTGCAGATTTGAAATCCGGCCAGCTGTGGTTTTTGGACCATATCTGGAGCTACAAAACTCCAAATGGAGTGATTCGAAAAAAGAAATTCAACTAGACAAAATAAGGAACAACTTTCATGCTTACTATTTCCTCAAATTCCCACTGCAATAAGACCCAATGGAACAGTAAAATTGGGTCACAAAAACTGAAAATTCTGCTCTCTTGGTTTTAGGTTTGGAAATGGATTTGGTGGTTAATTTCAACAAGTTTTAAATGTAAAATGTGGTACATTGGGGGTGCTAAAACCAATGTACCCATTTTCTATCCAAAATTCAACATTTTTGTTGATCAATGAGGTGAATAGTGACACCAAAACTTGAAATTCAAAATTTGAATTTAGAAATGCATCTAGGGGACTTTAAATTGCAATTGACAATTAATACTAGTAAATGTAAAACTCAAAATGTGATATCTTGGAGAACTTAGGTTCAATAAATTTATTATGTGTTAAAAAGTCAACATTTTGGTTGACTAGTAAGGTGAATAGTAATCAAAATAATTAGCAAACTAATATGAAGACCTAGAACCAATTCTAAGCTTAAATGCTTAGAATTGTATGACAAATGTGGACTATGCATCCTAGTCAAAATTGTTAAAAAGAAATTAAGGCCATAAATTTGAAATCCATGAAATATTCATGGATTACTTGAAACATGAAAAATAAGTCACCTAATTGATATGAATAGATAGCTAGGGCTTATATGCCCATCACAAATGGAATTCATAAAATATTAGTAACTCAACTAGAAATATAAAATTTGTAATTACATAAGTAGATTCTTGAATGTATAAATGAGAAAGGAAAAATGTTTTGAATACAATGGTACATGTGAACCATTGTTTAGAATTGTGATCAATATGAATAAAATAATGAATAAATAAATAAACCATATTAATGTATAAATGAGACATTAGTTCTCATTATTGTAGAGAGGAGGAGTATTTTGAGTAAAATGGTATAAAAGGATAATTGATGTGAATTGTGATCATATAAATGATCAAATGAATGTATGAATTATAATTGAAATTTATCATGAAATAATAAAGTCATAAAACACAATATATTAATATTTAATGATATTATGTGCCCTTGTATTACCTAGACATGTGTGTCAGATTGGATAGTGTGGCATGCCAATAGGATATTGTTTTAGCAGTACTGCGAAAGGCTTCATGCCTGTATTCATAGCTTTATGCCTGTATTCATGGCTTTATGCCCGTATTCATGGCTTTATGCCTGCACTCATGGCTTAATGCCCGATTAGGTAATATCATGGCTTCTTAGCCATACTGACTGCATACGTGGTTGACGTTATCGTCCCATGGTATGACGCCCGAGACACGCGATGTCGGTGCCAACGACCAGTTATCCGATTTAGTCGACTGTCATAGGTTACTTGGGCAGTGAAATTTATTGAAATAAGTTAAGAATATTAGTAATTATAAATATTAGAAATTAAGTAAATGAGTAGGATGACCTAAAATAAATTGGAATAATTATTTATTAGAAATAAATCGAAATGAACTGGACCGATATCAAAATTTACTTATTATGAAATAATCTGAGACAACCTAGAAAGTATTGAGAAAATGCTAAAAATTATAACACACATAAATATTGCAAATGTGACTTACACGATAAAATAAGCATATATTTATTATTTTTAGATCATTTTTTTTTGTACATTATTACTGTACATTGGCGAAATAAATACTTCCAAAGAAGACTAAATTAGGATAAAACATATTAAATTTTAGAAACCGCATGTGAAGTATAAATAAATCTTAATTATCCGAATTTTGTTTCTATCTTTATTTATATATTATTTCCTTGTTATATTATTTCACCACTAAGCAGCAATGCTTAGCGCGATGGAATTGTTTCCTCGTGCAGGTACTGAAGTTAAAGCCCAATAATACTAAATGTAGATTTTGGAGTTTTGATCTGCAGAGCATTCAAGGTTGTCACCTCCTCAGCAATGCATGTAGATAGGGCTCACCTTAAGCATATCATGTATTTTGTGTATGTTATTTATTTCTTATATTGTAATATAAATTAGCAAATTGTAATTAATTTGTATATCATGTAAATTATAAAATTTTGTAATTACTTTGTAAATTATGTAAATTAAGGAAATTTGAAAATTTTGCTCATGAAATTTGAGAATGTTTACATATGAATTGAGTATGAATGGAAATGTATGGAAATAATTATGAAATTGAAATGTATGGATGAGATTTGAAATATGAGATAATTATGATTAGCATGGATAAGATTTTATTTTGGAAATATTATTGAATTTCAAACAGGTGAATATTGAAATATGTCAAGTGATAATAAAATAGGAGAAACTCCGCTAGTTTCTCCGTCGAAAAAAATAATTGATGTCAAATTTAACGAATTCAAAATTATTAAAAAAATAAAGTAAGATAAATTAGGGTGCTTCTGCACCGATTGTAGCATGCCTTGCTCGGCTGCACTGTAGACGGGTGAGAGGTGTTACATAATTTGTGTTTATCATTATTATCCAAATAATAAAAACCATCATTCATATAACTCAAGCCAACATATTTATTTCCAAAATAAACTTTGCAAACATCATCTGTGAACTGAAATTCATAACCATCTCTAGTCAAGCTAGATATCGAAATGATGTTCTTAAAAGCATCAGGTACATATAAGATATTATTCAAACAGAAAACATGTCCTGACATGTAAAAAGATTTAGATCATATGGCTAAAGCTTCAACAGTTGATCCATCGCCAATCCAGAGTCTAACATCTCGAGAACGCAAGCTGCTATTGTTTGCTAGTTCCTGCATATCATAAGAAATGTGAGAACTGGCACCAGTATCTAAAACCCAAGCTGTAGATGAACTATGAGTATCATCCGAATCTAACTAACAAGATATGGACATACCTTTCGAAGGTGTATCCTTCTTGCCCTTCAGAGAAGCAAGATACTTTGGGCAGTTCCTTTTCTAGTGCCCATCTTACTGGCAGTGGAAACACTTTCCTTTGCCTCCATCAGCTTTAGTTTTCCCTTTCTATTTAGCTATTTTCTTTGAAGGACCAAGAATCTGAGGTTTCTTTTTCTTATTGCCCTTCTTCTTATTGGACTTTCCAGCATAAAAAGATGCAATCAAAGCTACCTCTTTTCCTTTATTGCCCGGCATATTCTTTTGGGCAATAACCAGCATGTTGAGTAAACCAGCCAAGGTGCATTCCTATTTAGTCATATGGAAATTTGTCACAAAATTTCCAAATGACTCAGGAAGGGACTGAAGGATCAAATTCGTCTGTAGTTGGAAATCCATGTTAAAGTCAAAATGTTCCAACTGCTTAATCAGTCGAATCATCTTGTGGACATGATCCCCAACATTCTGTCCCTCAGACATCCTCATGCGGAATAGCTATCTAGATATCTCATACCTAGCATTCCTACTGTGTTCACCATACAATTCTTGTAGGTGAAGGAGGATCTCACTCGCACTCTGCATGTTCTCATGCTGCTTCTATAACTCATTACTCATAGAAGCAAGCATATAATACTTGGCTCTCATATCATGCTCCTTCCACTTGTCCAAAGTTTCATGTTCCTCTTGAGTGGCCCCTGGAGGTAAGGGACCAGGAACATTTGAGTTTAAAACATATCCTATATGTTCAAGGTTCAGGAAAAGTTTCAAATTTCTAAGCCATTCAGATAGATTAGGTCCTGTCAACCTATTGCGATCAAGTATGCTTACAAGGATATTGGATGGTGGTGGTTGTGGTGTGCTCATTATTATCAGAAAATTAACTGCAGAAAATAACTAGATTAATTAGTAAATGTATCATGTAATTAACCAAAATGATTATGGTCTTTTAATCAAATTGGTCATCCCACTAACTTAGCGAATCCTACACTTCCAAAGTAGAAAACGGAAATCCTAGTTGGATAGATTTCTAGTGGGTGATTGAATTCTTATAATCCTATTGATCATCCTCAGGTACATCCATTATTGGAATTACAATATACTATAAGTGAGCAACTCCTTGCCCATCACATCTCATGTGAGGTTCAATCCTTTACCTAGCCTCTAATGCTCAAAATCTCAGGCACATCCATTATTGACTTATCCTGCATTAGTTAAATTGATCCCATTGAGCCAGTAAACATACAAATAATTTTAATGTCCTCAGGTATATCCATTATTGGCTACCAAACCATTTACATATTTACAACATCTCATGCTTAATAATTATTCTTAAGAAAATCTCTTAAATTAATTGCATCATATGCAAGTATTTAAAATTTCTTAAAATAATTGCCTCAATGGAGGGCCCATGTTATAGTTATTTTAATTATACCATATCCAACTTAATCATTTGTTTGGAAGATTTTGTGGTCGTCCTAATTACTATTAAGGTCTCATTTTGCACATTATCCAATTAGCATGCATATATCATATACTTGCATACATTCCCATACATCTCATGCATTCATGGATAATTTATATGGTATGATCATGGACTTTCTAAGGGATTCAATTCTGAGCCACCAAGAATTGAATCAGGGCATTTCTAGGTGCATTTCATTCATTCATATTATAAGAGTTGCTAAAGGAGTACATAACCAACACTTGATCTTGAATTCCTCTCACTAGTCCCACTAATGCTCTTGACCTCCTTTGATTTTCTTGCAATCCAATTACATAGTAATCCTTAGCATACCAAAGCGAATTTACAAGAACTAAATAAATGAAATTACAACCCAAAAAATATTACAACCTTTATAATACATGCCACCAAAATAAATTAAAATAAATTAATTAATTTACAACCCAATGAAACATAAAAAAAAAATAAATCCAATCACATTGGTCTTTTATTGTCCATGATCATCCATCATGCATATTACTATTTAACAATTAAATAAAACATACATACTTAAATTAAATTGAATATCTCATATTCAACTTAAAAATCTAGAATTGAATATGATTCAAAAAAATTTAAAAATTCAAATTTGAATCATATTCAAACAAATTTAAAAATTCAGATTTGAATCAAAATTTAATTGTGTAATTAAAACTCCTAATTAAACACTTTAATTAGTCATGGATGTCACACCCTACCCCTTAGTAAGATGTAACATGATCCCGTAATACATCTAATGATTTACCGTACTTTGCCTACCAGTAACCCATTAAATATACTACAAGGGATTTTAAAACCTTTTTCTTACATTTTGGAAGTGGTGAGCATTTTGGTAAGAAATAAAAACATTTAATTGAAGTTTGAAAACTAGTTAAGATTTTTGTCCCATTTTATTTTTCCGCAAATTTTATAAAAATTTTGGCAGAGTGCCGTCTATATTTGGGAAAAGCAGTTCTTCAAAACCTGTGAAAAACACTTCCAAATAATTAATTTTAACCCCATTTGCAACCATTAAACTTCAAATCAACAGTAATAGCAACACTTCAATTCAAAATCCAAATTTCAAATCAAGAATCGATATCTCAAAACATTTCATAAACTCATGCACATTGCATTTTAAATATTTAATTTACATTCATAAGTTAATTTACAGACGCAAAATCTCAAAAATAGTATTATTAGACATTGACTGTACAACTGCTCAATCTACCTTAATACATATGACACTAAACCATTTACATCAAAATAATTACAAAGGTATTAACAAATACCCGTACAAAAATTCTTCAACTGTGCTCCTCTCTGACTGTAGCAGCTCACTCTGCTGCTATGTCCTTTTCTCTATCTGCGGCAGCAAAGAAAGCTATCACTGAGTATAAAAATACTCAGTGGTGCACAATAAATATAAAATACAAAATATAAAACATTTGTCATTAATTCATAGTTCAAATATTTCACAATCACATTTCACAAATTTTTTTCAAATCACATTTATAACAAATCACAATTTAAACATTTCACAAATTTCAAAACTTAGTATAACACAACTTTGATCAAACAATTTAATAATCATAGTGTTGCCAATCAATAACACAACTTAGGCCATGACACAAAATTTCCAAACATGTCGTGTTGTACACCACGACAAGGCAAACTCACCCCACTAATCGAAATCAATGAGGGAGGTGGCTAGCTAGCTAATGAGTACTCATCCAAACTCACCTCTCAGACTGGGAAGCCAGAGAGGGAGGAAAGTGATCAAATATCAAACTCAACCTCACAAGTGGAGGAGGAACATATTAATATTTTCATGCCAAGTGTAAATTAAAAACAATTTAAATCAAGTTATTCAAATATTTTATGCAAAACACAATCGATTTCCAAAGTCAAATTTCCATTCCCAAAGTGGCAACACAAAAGTTCTCAAAACCCATAATTAATACAATAATTTCATAATGCATAACTAAACAAATTTTCTATGACAAAATGATAAATTAAGGTTTATTGTGCACAAACCTGATGTGAGTCGCCTCTAGGCCTTGACTCAGTTTGCCCTATCCTTTTCCAGGTCTCTTTCAGCTAAAACACGCAATTTATAGTGTTTCAGTATCTTATCTCACAATAATTCCAATAATTAATTCCTATAGCTTAAACTTCATCCTTGAATATTTTCATGTTGAGGTTACTATTTATGGTACTATTCAAGTCAAAATATTGACTTTCTTATGCTTAAAAGGTATAGAAACTCCAACTATACTCACATACCACATTTTGGTTACCAATTTTGTTAGTTTTGGTTGTTTTCTCAAAACTTAAGTCTTTTAGGCAAAATTGCAAATTTTCAGTTTTGGTGTCCTATTTTGTACTATTCCATTGGTCATGTTGCTGTTAGAATTTGGCTAAGTTCTTTTCATAGAAATTGTTCCTTATTGTCTTAAATTTATTTTCCTTTTTGAATCAATCCATTTGGAGTTTTGTAGCTCAAGTTATAGCCATTTGAACATGGCTGGCCGGATTGGACTTAACCCAGATTTATGGGCAAATTTCTGGGTTCTGGCAATTTTATGTCACCAATTTTGGGTGCCTAAATGACTTGGTTAAGTGCACAATTTGGGTTTGTGTTCTTCATAAAAGTTTTAGGTCTATATCTCAGCTTTCCACTGGTAAAATTTCAGGTAATTTAGACCTGCCTAGCCTAAGTTATGGCCAAATGAACAAAACACTGTTCATTTGGTCATTTTTGTACAGGTCAGAACACCCATTTCCGGATTTGGTCAATTTGTTCACTATGATATGGTCACTTTTTAGGCATGATTCCCAAATGAAAAATGTGCCATTTTGTGTCTATTTTCATTCCCAATTGGTCTCACACTAATTGGGTTGGTAAATTTTCAGTTTTGGTCCCTGAAAGGGACCTAGGTCAAGCTACCTGCAGATTGACCTCAACCAATCCGAATTTAAACTTATTTCCAACAATTCACACACATCCCAAATGGTCACAATTGACCATTTCTCAACTCAAATAAGGTTAACTACATCATTTGGCCAATTCTCAAATTTTTCTCCAATTTCTTCAAAATGCTCAAACCCCTAGCTACACATAAAGTTCAATCTAATGCATTTCAAAGTGTTCATTCATGATCTACACACCTAATTCACCTTAAATAACCATTTAAAACCATCAAACTCATTCATATCAAACCCTAACCCTAGATGGACGAAATTCCATATTACTTCCCCAATAATTATTTTCTTTTAATTTTAAGTTAAGATCTAAGTTACCTACACCAAGAACACAAATATTAAACATAAAATTTCAATTTAAATTCACTAACCTTAAACTTTGAAGTTCAATCTTCAATTCCACTCCTCTTTCCTTCTTTCTTTCTTTCTCAATCCTCTTCTCAAGTGAGGTTATCAAGTTCTAATGGATTAATTTGGGGTCAAGGTAAGGTTTAGTAGGAGTTTTGAAGCTTGAACTCAAGCTTCAATGGAGTTTCTTCCATGGTGACTTAGTGAGAGGTGGGGCGGCACACTAGATGGGAGAAGACAAGAATTAGTTTTTTCTTTTCTTTTTAAGGTATTTTATGTGTATTTAACTTTGATTAACTTGGTCAAAGATTGTGGGAAAATTAAATTGGATTTTGACATCACCCATGATGTCATCCAAGTGATGTAATAACACTTTTTCTCTTTTTTTTTTTCTTTTTCTTTTGCATTTATTTTTCTATTAGTTCTTTAATTTAAATCTGACAGTCAGGTCAGGAGTCAGCTCTAGGGGTCAATTGACCAAATTGCCCCTCACCGGTTCGACCCGATTTGCAAATAATTCAATATTTCCTCCGGATCTCTGACCTAATTATTTGACAGACTTAACAATTCTTTTTCGTGATTTTCTCTTTTCCACTATGTTCGCAATAGTCCTAAGGACAGTGGCGTCATATTTTACTGATTCGAAATTTGAGTTTAAATCTACCTCATGATCATTCAGAGAAGGTCACCCATCGCTGTGACTCTAGGCTCATTTAAATTATTATGTTCTATTTTTCTTATTTATACTTAACTAATTGATAATTACTAATTATTTGTGTTCACGGCTTATCTAGTTGTCTTAGATGTGGTTCTAGTCCTCTTAATTATCCAGACCTACATCGGTCACCGAAAAAGTGAAATATACCAGGCTATGCAAATAAGGGTATTACAATCGGCCTAATTATGGGCCTTGAAACCAAGCCCACAAACAAGCCTAAAATCCATGCGCATGGTTGAATGCATCAAACCATGTGCACCATTGGTGTTCATCAACATGCCGCCACCTATTACTTGCAACCAGCAATGAATCAATCATCTCATCATCAAATCACACAATTAAATCATATAATCAACATTCTAAATGGAAAATATAGTGGCTCTGATACCAATTGAAGGAGCAGAAGCATGAAAAACACAAGTTTAGATCATTGAATTCAAAATTTTTCTTCTAGGGTCTCATGCATCTTGCAAGATTCATTATTTATCTATTTGATTTCAATGATAAACAGTATATTAAAACACTTTTACTATATTTTTGGATCTACATTTGCCATTTAAGATTTTAGAATTAATAGATTAATTCATTAGAACCCTACATTAAATCAAGAACAAGCACACTAACCTTTTGATGCACTGTAGTTGTGTTTGGCACCTTTGGGATGCGCCTAGGACACCAAATGTTGTCCCTCTAGCTTGTCCACACCAAGATCACCAATGGCAGCCCCTTGAACAGCTTCTCAAGCCTTTCCAATAAATTAAAAATTCAGGTTTTGCCTTTAGAGATGTTATAGATGCATACAAGACACTAGAAATGATTTCTAGCATTTTTAATTCAAGAGAATGTTGGCAATTCTCTTTGAATTGATGAGAGATGAAGAAGAAGAGAGGGAAGAGGCTCTTTGGGTAGCAGTACAAAAGAAAGAACAACAGCTTGTTATTTTTCTTTTCATCATTTCCCTTATATAGCTAGGTCACCACTTAAAACCCTTAACATATGTCACCTTCTGATTGGCTCTTAGTTTAATTAACTCAATCACATTGTGCCAAGTGTCAAACTTAGATTTAATCTTGACTTTGATCATCTTACATGATTAAAAGACAAATGGCAAACTTATGTGTAGTGCCATGTGTCACCATCTCATGGTGCCACATGTCATGTAACACCCCTATTTGTTAGCCTGGTATATTTCACTGCTCCGGTGACCGGAGTCGGTCCGGACAATTAAGGGGATTAGAACCATACTTAAGACAACTAGATAAACTATAAACACAAATAATTAGTAATGTCCAATTAGTTAAGTATAAACAAGAAAACAGAACATAAGAAGTTAAACAAGCCAAGAGTCACAGCGATGGGTGACCTTCTAGGGAACGATTGCGAAGTCATTTTAAACTCAAATTTCGAACCATAAAATGTGACGCTGCGGTCCTTAGGACCCTTAAAAACACAGTGGAAAAGAGAAAATCATGAAAAAGAACTGTTAAGCCAGTCAAATAATTAGGTCAGGGAGCCGGAAGAAATATGGAATTAATTGCAAATCGGGATGAACCGGCGAGGGGCAATTTGGTTAATTGACCCCGAGAGCTGACTCCTGACCTAACTGTCAAATAAAATTGGAGAAAAGAAAATTGTAGAATCGAGAATTAAATTAAAGAACTAATAGAAAAACAAATAGAAAAAAAAAAAGAGAAAATGGAAAAGTCAAAAGGTGATGACATCATGCGTGACCTCATGCATGATGCCATAAAGAATAAAATTAATTTATTTACTTATTTAGATTTTTGGGTCTTTCATAAGGATAAAAACAAAACAAAAAAAAAGAAAAACAAAAATCAAAGTCTTCTTCCACCAAGCTTGCCGCCCTCACACACTCTCTCTCCCTCACCATTGCAAACTCCATTAAAGCTTGTCTTCAAGCTTTGAAACCCTCACTAAACCTCAACTTCTTCCATACTTGCTTCACAAAAACTTGTTCTAGTCACTTGGGAAGGAGCTTGACAACAAAAAGAAAAAGAAAGGAAGAATTTTTGAAGAAAAAGAAATTCTACATAAAAGGTTAGTAATCAAAATTGATAATTTGAGTTTGATTCTTACATTTCTAACTTATTGAGCTTGTAAATAAACTTAAAATGGAAAGAAAATTTGTTGAGGGATTATATAGAATTTTGGAAAGCTAGGGTTTGGTTGGAAAAAGTATGAATTTGTTTGAGCTAAACATGTTAGGAAGCTTAATTGAGTTAAGGGAGCATGTTTATAAGTGTTTAATTAGCTAAATGCAACAAATGACATGAATTAGGGTTTTGAACATTAGGGTTTAGAGACTAAAAATGTGAAGAAGTGCTAAATGATGTCTTTGACATAGTTTAAGGGAAGAAATGGTCATTTGTGACCTAATTAAGTGTGTTAGAAGTGTTTAAATCAAAGCCAAATTCGGATTGGGTATGAAGTAAGACCCAAAGTCAACTTTGAGGGACCAAAAATGAAATTTTACAAGTCCAATTGATATGGGACTAATTGGGAATGAAAATAGCCACTAAATGACACAATTTTCATTTAGGAAGCATGCCCAAAAAGTGACTAAAACCTAGTAAACAAATTGACCAATGTTGGAAAATTGCAGACTGCCCTGTATAAACTGACCAAATGAACAGTATTTGTTCATTTAGTCATAACTCGAGCTAGGCAGGTCAAAATGACCTGAAATTTTACCAGTGGTTAGATGAGATATAGACCTAAAATTTTCATGTAGAACACAAACCCAAATTATGCGATTAACCCAATCAAATTATTGAGCAAATTTGAGTCACTGAATCTGCAAAACTGCAGATTTGCCATATGAATAGTAAAGTTTCAATGGCTATAACTCTCTCTAGAAAACTCCAATTTAGGTGATTATTGAACCAATGGAAACCTAAGATATAGTAGAACATTTCATATGAAGAAAATTAGACCAAATTATGGACTTAACTTGATCAAATTGCTGAATGAAGTTGGAGCAATAAATTTGTAGAACTAAATTCTGCAGCATGAATAGTAACTGTATTTTGGCTATAACTTGAGCTAAAAAACTCCAATTGGAGTGATTCAAAAAGGAGAATAAACTTAAGACAATAGGGAACATTTTCTGTGAAGAAAGTTTTGTCAAATTCTAACAGTAAAGTGACCAATGGAATAGTATAACCTTAGACATCAAAACTAAAAAATTATCAAATTTGCCTAAAAGACTTAGAATTTGAATAAACAACCAAAACCAACAAATTTAGTGACCAAAATGTGGTATGTGGGTGAAGTTGAAATTCCCATACCTATTAAGCCTTAGAAAGTCAACAATTTGACTTGAATAGTGTAGTGAATAGTAACCCCAAAACACAAAATTTCAAGAATGTCGAGTTTAGCATGTTAGAGTTAGGTAAAAGTGAAGTTAAATTTATTTTTGCATTTATGCTAAATTATGGTACTGAAACACTGTAAAATTGTGTGTTTCAGTTGAAAAGAACACCGGGAAAGAACCCGAAGAATCGAGTCAAGGCCAAGAGGCGACTTGCTTGAGGTTTGTGCACAACATCATTATGCTTTAAAATACATTGATAAAGTGAATGAAATATGCATTTTACTTTTTACTTTGAATTGTTGAAAGTTTATTGTGACCTTATTTATGATGTTTTGATTTAAATTATGAAAGTTATTGTGTATATTTGAAATGACAATCTTTAGCAAATTGTTAAGATAAGTTTTAAAACCACAGTGTTATGACCATATATTTGAATACCTCACTAGCACGACTAGAGGGGGTAATTAGTTTCGAATTTTGATTCCTTCTCTGGAGAAGTGTTGAGGTGTGCTAGTAGAAGAGGATGTGAATGGATATCCATATATTTGAGCTAGCTGGCCTTGTGATATGACTTCTCTTTAGCCTCTGGCCATTGAGATTCTATTTGTTTCGAATGGCATGATCTAACTGTGCGTTTTATGAAATGTGATTGATACTTCAAAATGAAATTGTTTGGGATTAAAATCTCCTAATGCATGATTTGTATTTAATTCTCATGTTCAATGAAATTTTTGAATAAATGTGATTTAAGTTCTGCATAAAGATTATTTTAGTATGTTGTGCACCACTGAGTCCTAATACTCAGCGATAGCTTCTATTGCTGTCGCAGATACAAAGACTAGAGAAGCAGCAGACTGAGCTGCTAAGGATTAAAGATTATTCAGCTTGAAGTTATCGGGTATAATTTATATCCTAATTGTAAATATTTCTTTTGATGTATGCATTGGATATAAATGTATGGACATGTAAATGGGTCTTGAGCAGCTTGTATAAAATTTGTATAAAGTTTGTAATAAAGTTTTGTTTGTATTTCTTTTGATGTAAATTTTGTAAGGATGTATATAAATTGTTTTTTCTCTGATGAAATATGAGTGGAACTATTTTATTTAATTTGAATGAAATGTATTGCTAGTATTTTGAGGATTATTGAATTCTGAACTTGAAATATTGATTGAGTTGATTGTGAAATTTAAGTAGTTGTTGAGAAAAATTTTTAGAAGTGCTTTTTACAGGTATTTGAAGAACTGGTTTCTCAAAATACAGACAGAACACTGTCAAAATTTTTATAAAATTTGCGGAAAAATAAAAGGGACCAAAAATATTAACTAGATTTACTTTTAATCATATGTTTTAAATACCTATTAGAAAATGCTCACCACTTGTCAAAAGTAAGAAAATTGTTTAAAATCCCTTGTAGGGTACTTAATGAGTTATCGGTAGGTGAAGTTCGGTAGTTCATTAGGTATTCTACGGGATCATGTTATGCCTTACAGAGGGGTAAGGTGTGACATATTTTAGTGGTATCAGAGCAAATTTTTTTAAGTATGTTTTAACTTGAGAATTTGTGTCTTTTGTTTGTTAAGTATAACTGCTCAATGTCCATCTTTGTTAAGTATTATATCATGAATATGAACTAACGAAGGGAAATCTCCATGTGTTACTTGTTCAGGAGATACCCTAACTTCAGACTTAAATGGAAGGAGATCGCTCAGTAGAGCAATCTATTGAAGCTGAGGCACAAGGGGAAGCCCCAGCTCTACAGAATGTTAGTGGATCTGTAGCACCAGCCACGCAAATGCCGCAATTTCCTACACAATTCGCACAACAGATGGCGGCAATGTTTCAATAAATGGCTGGGGGTATGCCTGTTCAAGCTCCACCCCAACCACCTGTGACACTACCACTGCCTCCAGCCAGACAGTATGATAAATTACTGAAGTGTGGGGCTACAAAATTTAAGGGTACAGTGAAACTTTTAGAGGTAGAGCAATGGCTTGAAAGAATGGACAGAGTATTTAAGAAGCTACACTGCCAAGATAAACTGAAGTTTGTGTATTCTGTCTCTACTGCAAGGGGATGCGTATGATTGGTGGAAGACCATCCCTCACAGCTTGGCTGAACCACCAATGCTGACCTGGGATGACTTCATCAGAGAGTTCAGACAGAAATACATCCCAAATGTATATGTTGATAAGAAGTTATAAGAGTTTCTGAGTCTAAAACAAGGCAACAGAACAGTGGCAGAGTATGAGAGGGAGTTCTCCCGCTTAAGTCATTATGTTGGGAGTCTCCTTACTACCAGCAAGGTAAGGTGCAAGAGATTTGAGATGGGTTTGAAGCCCAGCATAAGGATGCAAATTGTGGGATTCCGACACAGCAACTTTTTAGAGCTCATGTCTCAAGCACTTGAGTTGGAAAGAATAGAATCAGAAGCAACCCCAGTGAAAGAAAAATCAGAGAAAGCTGAGAAATCAGAAAAAGACAAGGGGGAAAAGTTAGTAAAGCAAAGTTTTGGTGGGACTTCTGAGAAAAAGAAGAAATTTAGTGGACCCAACAGGGGCCGAGGTGGAAGATTTGGTAGGGGCAGATTTTCTTAACAGAGACCCCCTAGGTCTGGTCAGCAGTCGAGCAGAGGTTTACATTCTGCCCGTCCCTGTGAGACTTATGGCAAGATTCATGGGGGGGGGGGGGGGGGAATGCTATTGGGCCCCTGGAGCCCATTTTAACTATGGAGGCAAGGGCCATATAGCTAAAGACTGCACTAGTGCTCCGCATCCGAGATATGGTCCAGCAATTACTACTGCCGAGGGATCTATTCAGAGCCTTGCTCCCAGAGGTTAACAATCAGTTGGTGGAGGAAGAGGTAGAGGTAGAGGCACTGCTTCTGCCAGTCAGGGCACAGTTGGTCAGTCGACACAAGGGAGTGCTTCAGTCAGGGTTTATTCAATGAAACAGCGAGAAGAGGCTAAGACTTCTGATGTTGTAGCTTGTACATTCTGTATCTCTGAGCAAGATGTATTTGTGTTATTTGATCCGGGTTCAACCCATTCATATGTTAGTACTAGCATAGTCTGTTCACTTGCTGTTCCATGTGTGCAAATGGATTTTGAAGTGCTAGTAAATAGTCCATTAGGACAAGAGGTCCGGGTCAACAGAATTTACAGAGATTATCCTTTGGTGATCCAAGGACATGATTTCCTGTCAGATTTGATTGAAATGCCCTTCAGAGATTATGATATTATCTTGGGCATGGATTGGTTAGCCAGGCATCGCGCCATGATTGATCAGAGATCAAGACAGTCACTTTTGGTCTCCCTTTGTACGGTGATGTGGTAATACATGGGGAGAGGCATTTACTGCCATCAAACATCATTTTGGCTGCATTAGCCAGAAGAATGATCAGAAAGGGGTGTGAAGCATACTTGGCACATGTGATAGACACCCAACTGGGGAGTCCAACACTGAGAGACATCCCTACTGTATGTGATTTTCCGGATGTGTTTCCTGATGAATTGCTAGGATTACCTCTAGAAAGAGAGGTGCAGTTTGAGATTGATGTTATGCCTGGTGTGGACCCAATCTCCATAACACCATATAGAATGGCACCTGCAGAATTGAAAGAGTTGAAAGTGCAGTTGCAAGAATTGCTTGACATGGGCTTTATCCGCCCTAGTATGTCACCTTGGGGAGCGCCAGTGTTATTTGTAAAGAAGAAAGATGGCACTCTCCGCTTGTGTATTGATTATCGACAGTTGAATAAGGTGACTATAAAGAACAGATATCCATTGCCCCGCTTTGATGACTTGTTTGATCAGTTGAGGGGTGCAGCTGTGTTCTCCAAAATTGACCTGAGATCAGGTTATTATCAGCTAAAAGTACAAGAGCAGAGTATTCCTAAAACTGCCTTCAGAACCCGCTATGGCTATTATGAGTTCTTGGTTATGCCATTCGGGTTAACTAATGCTCCGGCTGCTTTTATGGATCAGATGAACACTATCTTCAGACCATACCTCGACTAGTTTGTTGTGGTATATTCATAGATGATATATTGGTCTATTCGAGGAATGCAAAAGAGCATGATAGACATCTGCGGATTGTACTGCAGACTTTGAGGGAGAAACAGCTGTACGCCAAATTATCGAAGTGTGAGTTTTGGCTGAAAGAAATATCTTTCTTGGGGCATGTAGTATCAGAAGAGGGCATCAAGGTAGATCCAACTAAGATAGAAGGTATCCTTAATTGGAGGCCACCTAGAAATGTCATAGAGATTCGCATTTTTCTGGGTTTAGCTGGATACTATTGTAGATTTGTGAAGGGATTCCCCATGTTGGCATCTCCATTGACCAAGCTGCTTAGAAAAGATGTGAAATTTCAGTGGATGAACAAATGCCAGCAGAGTTTTGATGAATTGAAGAGATATTTGACTGAAGCTCCAGTCCTAACTTTACCTACTCCAGGTAAAGAATATACAGTATATAGTGATGCTTCTCACAATGGGTTAGGCTGTATGTTAGTGCAAGATCGAAATGTCATTGCCTATGCATCACACTAGCTAAAACCGCATGAGAGGAATTATCCAACACATGATTTGGAGCTTGCAGCTATTGTGTTTGCTCTTAAGATCTGGAGATATTATTTGTATGGAGAGAAGTGCTACATCTACATAGATCATAAGAGTTTGAAGTATTTGGGCACCCAGAAAGAGTTGAATTTGAGACAGAGGAGATGGTTAGAGTTGATAAAACACTATGATTGTCTGATAGACTATCAGCCAGGGAAAGCTAATGTTGTGGCTGACGCCTTAAGTCGTAACACTATGGCAAGTCTACGGGTTACTCCTTTGTCTTTGGTGCATGAGTTAAGATCATTACATGCCAGCTTAGAGGTTAATGATGATGGGTAGACAGCAGTTGCATGGCATGTACAGCCAGTGTTGATTGATCAGATTAGTATGGTCGCCGAATGATGAAAGATATCGGTCGTTGGAAGAAGTCCGGCAAGGCAAGAAACCAGAATTCTCAATCAGAGATGATGGTCTACTGCTATACCAGGGCAGAATGTGTGTTCCTAATGATGTTAATTTGAGGCAGATCATTTTTAAGGAAGCACATGAGTCTCCTTTTGCCATGCACCATGGTGGCACAAAGATGTATAGGGGGTAAAGGACCATTACTGGTGGATGGGTATGAAGAGAGATGTGGCAGAGTTTGTATCCAAATGCCTAACTTGTCAGCAAGTAAAGGCAGAGCATCAAGTACCTGTTGGGTTGTTACATCCACTACTAGTACCAAAGTGGAAATGAGAGAGAATAACAATGGATTTTGTGATGGGACTTCCAAAGACACTGAAGAGTCATGATGCAGTATGGGTCATTGTTGACAGACTGACCAAGTCTGCTCATTTTCTGCTAGTTCGGATGGACTACAGTTTAGAAAGATTGGCCAAGTTATACATCAATAAGATTGTGAGACTGCATGGAGTGCCAGTATCCATCGTGTCAGACAGAGATCCTAGGTTTACTTCTAGATTCTGGGGTAGTTTTCAGAGAGCCCTAGGAACTAGATTGAACTTCAGTACTGCATTCCACCCACAGATAGATGGCCAGTCTGAGAGGGTAATTCAGATCTTGGAGGACATGTTACGGGCTTGTGTGATTGAGTTTGAGGGCAGTTGGGATACACACTTGCCTTTGATTGAGTTTGCTTACAACAACAGCTACCAATCAAGCATTGGAATGCCTCCATCTAAAGCTTTATATGACAGAAAATGTAAAACCCCGTTGTGTTGGGATGACGTGGGTGAAAGAAATATGATTGGACCCGAAATTGTTCAGCAGTTTGAGGAGAAGATCAGGGTGATCAGAGATCGACTTAAGACTGCATCAGACCATCAGAAGTCCTACATTGATCTGAAGAGAAAGGATATTGAGTATGTAGTGGGTGGAAAGTTTTCCTCAAAGTTTCTCCTTGGAAGAGAATTATGAGATTCGGCAGAAAGGGGAAACTAAGTCCTCATTTCATTAGGCCATATGAGGTTCTGGAAAGAGTGGGTCCTTTGGCATATCGTTTGGCACTACCTCCGGAGTTGGAGAAGATACATAATGTCTTCCATGTATCGATGTTGAGGAGGTATCGATTAGACGCATCTCATGTACTACCAGTAAAGGAAATTGAAGTGAATCTAGACCTCACATATGAAGAAGAACCCATACAGATTCTGGCTTATGAGGTAAAGCAGCTATGGAACAAACAGATACCGTTGGTAAAAGTGTTCTGGAACAATAATTCGGGCTAGGAGGCTACTTGGGAACGAGAGGAGGACATGAGGAGACAGCACCCACAACTGTTCAGAGATTGATACCAGGTAAAATTTCGAGACGAAATTTATTTAAGGGGGGGAGAATTGTAACACCCCTATTTGTATAGCCTGGTATATTTCACTGCTCCGGTGACCTGAGTTGGTCCGGACAATTAAGGGGATTAGAACCATACTTAAGACAACTAGATAAACCATAAACACAAATAATTAATAATGTCCAATTAGTTAAGTATAAGCAAGAAAAACAGAACATAAGAAGTTAAACGAGCCAAGAGTCACAGCGATGGGTGACCTTCTCGGGAACGACTACGAAGTCATTTTAAACTCAAATTTCGAACTATAAAATGTGACGCCGCGGTCCTTAGGACCCTTATAAACACAGTGGAAAAGAGAAACTCATGAAAAAAAACTATTAAGCCAGTCAAATAATTAGGTCAGGGAGCCAGAAGAAATATGAAATTAATTGCAAACCGGGATGAACCGGCGAGGGGCAATTTGGTCAATTGACCCCGAGAGCTGACTCCTGACCTTACTGTCAAATAAAATAAGAGAAAAGAAAATTTTGAATCGAGAATTAAATTAAAGAACTTATAGAAAAATAAATAGAAAAAAAAGAGAGAAAATAGAAAAGTCAAAAGGTGATGACATCATGCATGACCTCATGCATGATGCCATAAAGAATAAAATTAATTTATTTACTTTTTTAGATTTTTGGGTCTTTCATAAGGATAAAAACAAAACAAAAGAAAAGAAAAACAAAAATCAAAGACTTCTTCCACCAAGCTTGCCGCCCACACACACTCTCTCTCCCTCACTATTGCAAACTCCATTAAAGCTTGTCTTCAAGCTTTGAAACCCTCACTAAACCTCAACTTCTCCCACACTTACTTCACAAAAAGTTGTTCTAGTCACTTGGGAAGGAGCTTGACAATAAAAAGAAAAAGAAAGGAAGAAGTTTTGAAGAAAAAGAAATTCTACATAAAAGGTTAGTAATCAAATTTGATAATTTGAGTTTGATCCTTACATTTCTAACTTATTGAGCTTGTAAATAAACTTAAAATGGAAAGAAAATTTGTTGAGAGATTATATAGAATTTTGGACAGCTAGGGTTTGGTTGGACAAAGTATAAATTTCTTTGAGCTAAACATGTTAGGAAGTTTAATTGAGTTAAGGGAGCATGTCTATAAGTGTTTAATTAGCTAAATGCAACAAATGCCATGAATTAGGGTTTTGAACATTAGGGTTTAGAGACCAAAAATGTGAAGAAGTGCTAAATGATGTCTTTGACATAGTTTAAGGGAAGAAATGGTCATTTGTGACCTAATTAAGTGTGTTAGAAGTGTTTAAATCAAAGCCAAATTCGGATTGGGTATGAAGCATGACCAAAAGTCAACTTTAAGGGATCAAAAATGAAATTTTACAAGTCCAATTGATATGGGACTAATTGTGAATGAAAATAGGCACTAAATGACACAATTTTCATTCAGGAAGTATACCCAAAAAGTGACTAAAACCTAGTGAACAAATTGACCAAAGTTGGAAAATTGCAGGCTGCCCTGTATAAATTGACCAAATGAACAGTATTTGTTCATTTAGTCATAACTTGAGCTAGGCAGGTCAAAATGACCTGAATTTTACCAGTGTTTAGACGAGATATAGACCTAAAACTTTCATGAAGAAAAAAAAACCCAAATTATGCCATTAACCCAATCAAATTATTGAGCAAAGTTGAGTCACTAAATCTGCAGAACTGCAGATTTGCCATATGAACAGTAAAGTTTCAATGGCTATAACTCTCTCTAGAAAACTCCGATTTAGGTGATTCTTAAGCCGATGGAAACCTAAGACATAGAAGAACATTTCATATGAAGAAAATTAAACCAAATTATGGACTTAACTTGATTAAATTGCCGAACGAAGTTGGTGCAATAAATCTGCAGAACTAAATTCTGTAGCATGAACAATAACTATATTTTGGCTATAACTTGAGCTACAAAACTCCAATTGGAGTGATTCAAAAAGGAGAATAAACTTAAGACAATAGGGAACATTTTTTGTGAAGAAAGTTTTACCAAATTCTAACAGTAAAGTGACCAATGGAACAGTGCAACCTTAGACACCAAAACTAAAAAATTATCAAATTTGCCTAAAAGACTTAGAATTTGAATAAACAACCAAAACCAACAAATTTATTGACCAAAATGTGGTATGTGGGTGAAGTTGGAATTCCCATACCTATTAAGCCTTAGAAAGTCAATAATTTGACTTGAATAGTATAGTGAATGGCAACCCCGAAACACAAAATTTCATGAACGTCGAGTTTAGCACGTTAGAGTTAGATAAAAGTGAAGTTAAATTTATTTTTGGATTTATGCTAAATTATAGCACTGAAACACTGTAAAATTGTGTGTTTCAGTTGAAAAGAACACTGCGAAAGAACTCGAAGAATCGAGTCTAGGCCAAGAGGCGACTCGCTTGAGGTTTGTGCACAACATCATTTTGCTTTAAAATTCATTGATAAAGTGAATGAAATATGCATTTTACTTTTTTCTTTGAATTGTTGAAAGTTTATTGTGACCTTATTTATGATGTTTTGATTATTAGTTTCGAATTTTGATTCCTTCTCTAGAGAAGTGTTGAGGTGTGCCAGTAGAAGAGGATGTGAATGGATATCCATATATTTGAGCTAGCTAGCCTTGTGATGTGACTTCTCTTTAGCCTCTGGCTATTGAGATTCTTTTTGTTTCGAATGGCATGATCTAACTGTGGGTTTTATGAAATGTGATTGATACTTCAAAATGAAATTATTTGGGATTAAAATCTCCTAATGCATGATTTGTATTTAATTCTCATGTTCAGTGAAATTTTTGAATAAATGTGATTTAAGTTCTGCATAAAGATTATTTTAGTATGTTGTGCACCACTGAGTCCTAGTACTCAGCGATAGCTTCTATTGCTATCGCAGATACAGAGACTAGAGGAGCAGCAGACTGAGCTGCTAAGGATTAAAGATCATTCAGCTTGAAGTTATCGGGTATAATTTATACCCTAATTGTAAATATTTCTTTTGATATATGTATTGCATATAAATGTATGGACATGTGAATGGGTCATGAGCAGCTTATACAAAATTTGTATAAAGTTTGTAATAAAGTTTAGTTTGTATTTCTTTTGATGTAAATTTTATAAGGATGTATATAAATTGTTTTGTCTCTGATGAAATATGAGTGGAACTATTTTATTTAATTTGAATGAAATGTATTGCTAGTATTTTGAGGATTATTGAATTCTGAACTTGAGAAATTGATTGAGTTGATTGTGAAATTGAAGTAGTTTTTGAGAAAAATTTTAGAAGTGCTTTTTACAGGCATTTGAAGAACTGGTTTCTCAAAATACAGACAGAACTCTGTCAAAATTTATATAAAATTTGTAGAAAAATAAAAGGGACCAAAAATATTAACTAGATTTACTTTTAATCATATGTTTTAAATACCTATTAGAAAATGCTCACCACTTGTCAAAAGTAAGAAAATTGTTTAAAATCCCTTGTAGGGTACTTAATGAGTTATTGGTAGGTGAAGTTTGGTAGTTTATTAGGTATTCTACGGGATCACGTTATGCCTTACAGAGGGGTAAGGTGTGACATGTTTTAGCGGTATCAAAGCAAATTTTTTGAAGTATGTTTTAACTTGAGAATTTGTGTCTTTCCTTTGTTAAGTACAACTGCTCAATGTCCATTTTTGTTACATACAGTGCATTACATCATGAATATGAACTAACGGAGGGAAATCTCCATGTGTTACTTGTTCAGGAGATACCTTAACTTCAGACTTAAATGGAAGAAGGAGATCGCTCAGTAGAGCAATCTGTTGAAGCTGAGGCACAAGGGGAAGCCCCAGATCTATAGAATGTTAGTGGATCTATAGCACCAACCCCGCAAATGCCGCAATTTCCTGCACAGTTCGCACAGCAGATGGCGGCAATGTTTTAACAAATGGGTAGGGGCATGCCTGTTCAAGCTCCACCCCAACCATTTGTGACACAACCACTGCCTCCAGCTAGACAGTATGATAAATTACTGAAGTATGGGGCTGCAGAATTTAAGGGTATAGTGGACCCTTTAGAGGCAGAGCAACGGCTTGACAGAATGGACAGAGTATTTAAGAAGCTGCACTGCCAAGATAAACTGATGTTTGAGTATTCTGTGTCTCTACTGCAAGGAGATGCGTATGATTGGTGGAAGACCATCCCTCACAGCTTGGCTAAACCAACAGTGCTGACCTGGGATGACTTCATCAGAGAGTTCAGACAGGAATACATCCCAGATGCATATGTTGATCATAAGTTGCAAGAGTTTCTGAGTCTAAAATAAGGCAATAGAACAGTGGTAGAGTATGAGAGGGAGTTCTCCCGCTTAAGTCATTATGTTGGGAGTCTCCTTACTACCAACAAGGCAAGGTGCAAGAGATTTGAGACGGGTTTGAAGCCCAGCATAAGGATGCAAGCTGTGGGATTCCGACACAGTAACTTCTCAGAGCTCATGTCTCAAGCACTTGAGTTGGAAAGAATAGAATCAGAAGCAACCCCAATGAAAGAAAAATTAGAGAAAGCTAAGAAATCAGAAAAAGACAAGGGGGAAAAGTTAGTAGAGCAGAATTCTGGTGGGACTTCTGGGAAAAAGAAGAAATTTAATGGACCTAGCAGGGGCCGAGGTGGAAGATTTGGTAGGGGCAGAGTTTTTGGACAGAGACCCCCTCGGTCTGGTTAGTAGTCGATCAGGGGTTCACATTCTGCCCGTCCCTATGAGACTTGTGGCAAGATTCATGGGGGGGGGGGGGGGGATGCTATTGGGCCACTGGAGCCTGTTTTAACTATGGAGGCAAGGGCCATATAGTTAAAGACAGCACTAGTGCTCCGTATCCGAGATATGGTCCAGCTCCTACTACTACCGAGGGATCTATTCAGAGTCCTGCTCCCAGAGGTTCACAGTCAGTTGGCAGAGGTAGAGGCACTGCATCTGGCAGTCAGAGCACAGTTGGTTAGTCAGCACAAGGGAATGCTTCAGTCAGGGTTTATTCAATGAGACAGATAGAAGAGGCTGAGACTTCTGATGTTGTAGCCGGTACATTCTCTATCTCTGAGCAAGATGTATTTGTGTTATTTGATCCGGGTTCAACCCATTCATATGTTAGTACAAGCATAGTCTGTTCACTTGCTGTTCTATGTGTGTAAATGGATTTTGAAGTACTAGTAAATAGCCCATTAGGACAAGAGGTCCGGGTCAACATAATTTATAGAGACTGTCCTTTGGTGATCCAAGGACATGTTTTGCCGTCAGATTTGATTGAAATGCCCTTCAGAAATTTTGATATTATCTTGGGCATGGATTGGTTAGCCAGGCATCGCGCCAAGATTAACTGTAGACTGAAGACAGTCACTTTTGGTCTCCCTTTGTATGGTGATATGGTAATACATGGGGAGAGGCATTTACTGCCATCAAACATTATTTTAGCTGCAGTAGCCAGAAGAATGATCAGAAAGGGGTGTGAAGCATACTTGGCACATGTGATAGACACCCAACTGGGGAGTCCAACACTGAGAGACATCCCTACTGTATGTGATTTTCCGGATTTGTTTCCTGATGAATTGCCAGGATTACCTCCATAAAGAGAGGTGCAGTTTGAGATTGATGTTATGCCTGGTGTGGACCCAATCTCTATAACACCATATATAATGGCACCTGCAGAATTGAAAGAGTTGAAAGTGCAGTTGCAAGAATTTCTTGATAAGGGCTTTATCTGCCATAGTGTGTCACCTTGGGGAGCGCTAGTGTTTTTTGTAAAGAAAAAAGATAGCACTCTCCGCCTGTGTATTGATTATCGACAGTTGAGTAAGGTGACTATAAAGAACAGATATCCATTGCCCCGCATTGATGACTTGTTTGATCAGTTGAGGGGTGCAGCTGTGTTCTCCAAAATTGACTTGAGATCAGGTTATTATCAGCTGAAAGTACAAGAGCAGAGTATTCCTAAAACTACCTTTAGAACCCGCTATGGCCATTATGAGTTCTTGGTTATGCCATTCGGGTTAACTAATGCTCTGGCTACTTTTATGGATCTGATGAACACTATCTTCAGACCATACCTCGACCAGTTTGTTGTGGTATTCATAGATGATATATTGGTCTATTCGAGGAATGCAGAAGAGTATGATAGACATCTGCGGCTTGTACTGCATACTTTGAGGGGGAAACAACTATACGCCAAATTCTCGAAGTGTGAGTTTTGGTTGAAAAAAATATCTTTCTTGGGGCATGTAGTATCAGAAGAGGGCATCAAGGTAGATCCATGTAAGATAGAAGCTGTCCTTAATTGGAGGGCACCTAAATGTCACGAGATTCGATTTTCTGGTTTAGCTGGATACTACCGTAGATTTGTGAAGGGATTCCCCATGTTGGCATCTCCATTGACCAAGCTGCTTAGAAAAGATGTGAAATTTCAATGGACGGACAAATGCCAGCAGAGTTTTGATGAATTGAAGAGATTTTTTACTGAAGCTGCAGTCCTAACTTTACTTACTCCGGGTAAAGAATATACAGTATATAATGATGCTTCTCACAATGGGTTAGGCTGTGTATTGATGCAAAATCGAAATGTCATTGCCTATACATCACGCCAGCTAAAACCGCATGAGAGGAATTATCCAACACATGATTTGGAGCTTGCAGCTATTGTGTTTGCTCTTAAGATCTAGAGACATTATTTGTATGGAGAGAAGTGCTACATCTACACAGATCATAAGAGTTTGAAGTATTTGGGCACCCAAAAAAAGTTGAATTTGAGACAGAGGAGATGGTTAGAGTTAATAAAAGACTATGATTGTCTGATAGACTATCAGCCAGGGAAAGCTAATATTGTGGCTGATGCCTTAAGTCGCAAGACTATGGCAATTCTACGGGTTACTCCTTTGTCTTTGGTGCATGAGTTAAGATCATTACATGCCAGCCTAGAGGTTAATGATGATGGGCAGACAGCAGTTGCATGGCATGTACAGCCAGTGTTGATTGATCAGATTAGTATGGCTGCTCAGAATGATGAAAGATATCAGAAGCAGTTGGAAGAAGTCCGGCAAGGCAAGAAACCAGAATTCTCAATCAGAGACGATGGTCTACTACTACACCAGGGCAGAATATGTGTTCCTAATGATGTTAATTTGAGGCAGATCATTTTTAAGGAAGCACATGAGTCTCCTTTTGCCATGAACCATGGTGGCACAAAGATATATAGGGGGCTAAAGGAGCATTACTGGTGGATGGGTATGAAGAGAGATGTGGCAGAGTTTATATCCAAATGCCTAACTTGTCAGCAAGTAAAGGCAGAGCATTAAGTACCCGCTGGGTTGTTATATCCACTACTAGTACTAGAGTGAAAATGGGAGAGAATAACAATGGATTTTGGGATGGGACTTCTGAGGACACAGAAGAGTCATGATGCAGTATGAGTCTTTGTTGACAGACTGACCAAGTTTGCTCATTTTCTGCCAGTCTGGATGGACTACAGTTTAGAAAGATTGGCCAAGTTATACATCAATGAGATTGTGAGACTACATGGAGTGCCAGTATACATCGTGTCAAACAGAGATCCTAGGTTCACTTCTAGATTCTAGGGTAGTCTTCAGAGAGCCCTAGGTACTAGATTGAACTTCAGTACTGCATTCCACCCACAGACAGATGGCCAGTCTGAGAGGGTAATTCAGATATTGGAGGACATGCTACGGGCTTGTGTGATTGAGTTTGAGGGCAGTTGGGATACACACTTGCCTTTGATTGAGTTTGCTTACAACAACAGCTACCAATCAAGCATTGGAAAGCCTCCATATGAAGATTTGCATGGCAGAAAATGTAGAACTCTATTGTGTTAGGATGATGTGGGTGAAAGAAAGATGATTGGACCCGAAATTGTTCAGCAGACTGAGGAGAAGATCAGGGTGATCAGAGATCGACTTAAGACTGCATCAGACCATCAGAAGTCCTACATTGATCTGAAGAGAAGGGATATTGAGTATGTAGTGGGTGGAAAGTTTTCCTCAAAGTTTCTCCTTGGAAGAGAATTATGAGATTCAGCAGAAAGGAGAAACTAAGTACTCGTTTCATTGGGCCATATGAGGTTCTGGAAAGAGTGGGTCCTTTGGCATATCGTTTGGCACTACCTGTGACACCCCTTACCCGTCTACAGTATATCCTAGTAAGTTATGTCACACGGTGTATCGGAACACTCTATTTTATCTTAATTAATTTTTATCATAGTTTTGAATATAACTTGTGAAATATAATTCATTTAAGTTATTTATTGAAATTATAATTTATTTGAGGTTCCGAAAATTTTATAGAAAATCCGGCAGAGTACCGGATAAAAATGGGGAAAACAGTTCTTCGGAAACTGTGAAAAACACTTCCAATAATCATATTCAATCATTCTCAAACTCCAATATCATCAAAATCTCAATATTTTTCAACAACATTTCTCAGTCATTCATTTCTCATGGTACTCATATATAAGAAATAAGTAAATACTCAATTTTTTTTTCCATTCATAACCACAATTTTCATTATTTACATGAACATCAAAATACATTACATAAGTTTCATTTACACAAGGGAAAATAAAAGTTAGTTACAAAAATACCAAAATGAAACCTAGTGTCCTACCAATGCACTGTGGATGGTGAGGTGACACGGACACTATGCAGAGCTGCAGGAGGTCTCACCCAGTCTGCGGTCTACTGGGCTCTCGGTCAGTATCTCCAGAAGCAACGCGTGGCAAAAGCAACGCGCTAAGCAATAATGCTTAGTGGTGCAATAATAAAATAAAAGGAAATAACAGAAAATAAATATGTATTGAATGTATCGATGTCTTACTTGTTTTGTACTTGTTATATTCATTATTTCATTAAATTTATCCACTTTCACTTTTGGTTGCCCAAGTAACTTATCTATCTTGGACGATCGGATCGATAAGCGGATAAAGCGCACTGGGTATCTAGTACCTCGGGCCGTCACACCATCGGTCACATATGTATCTCGATTATTACCTTGAGCGGCTAATAAACTGTAATGACAATAGGCACAAGGCCAAATATCAACACAATGTCAGAATGGCTAAAAGCCATGAAATCACAGAATGGCATAATGCCATGTGCAGTACTGCTAACTGAACCCTATTGGCATGCCAAACTATCCAAACCAATCTTGTTAGGTATACTAGGGCATTTGATACTTTTGAATTCTTCAATTTTTGAATTTCAAGTTTTTGTGTCACTATTCACTTCACTAGTCAACAAAAATGTTGACTTTTGCATAGCAAATAGGTACATTGGTTTTAACACTCCCAATGTACCACATTTTGCATTCAAAACTTGTTGGAATTAATCACCAATACCATTCCTAAGCTTAAAACTAAGGGAGCAGAATTTTCAGTTTTTGTACCCTAACTTTACTGTTCCATTAGTTACTGTTGCAATGGGAATTTGAGAAAGTGATAAACATGAAAGTTGTTCCTTATTTTGTCTAGTTGAATTTCTTTTTTTGAATCACTTCATTTAGAGTTTTGTAACTCCAGTTATGGTCCAAAAACCACAGCTGGCCGGATTGAAAAATTGCAGAACTGACCATATCTACAGTGCAGTGAATAGTGACTGCAACTACCTTGTTGGATAGGTTCTGGTCATAATTTGGGGTAGGTTTCTTCATGAAAGTTGCTTTTCTATATCTCAACTTATTGCTGTAAAAATGTCAGGTCAATTGGGCCATTCTACAATGAGTTATGGCCAAATGAACAATTACTGTTCATTTGGTCATTCTGCAGAATCTGGTTGCAGGACATCCGGATTAGGGCCAGTTTTTGGTCCACTTTCTTTGGTCTTTTGGGCATGGTTTCTTCACCAAAATTATGCCATTATGTGTCTAGTTTCATGTCCAATTGGCCAAACACCAATTGAACCTACACAGCCAAAGTTATGGCTGTCCAAACAGGCTGGACTCACAGCCACACCTACTGCTCTCACTAGGCAGCCACATCAAATCAGTTTGTAATGCTATAGTTCACTCCAAATTATGGCCAACTTACCTAAAATGGTCACTAATTTACTATTAGAATGTTCATTCACCATTACATAATCAAAGCCTAAATTTCTATCCAAAACCCTAGCTCAAATTCAAAGTTCATACAACACATGTCATTTAGGCATACTAATCCATTTCAACCTTATGTCTACACATCAACACCATTTCTAAGCCATTTTAAATCCATCAAGACCATCAACTACCACTCCCATAAAGCTGGCCAAAATTCCATTCTCAATTTCACACATGATTTATCTCAATTTCTTAATTATTTGTTCATATTCAAACTAAGTTTTAAGAAATAAATAAGATTAAGTAATTAACATGCACTAACCTCTTTGGTCTCTTTATAGGCTTGTATAAACCTTAGAATTTTTTCAGTTTATGATAATCAAAACTTTGCTCTTAATGTGGGGGTTAATTTTTGTGAAGGGTGTTTAGGGTTTTGGGGTAAGATTTGGTGAGTTATAAAGCTTTGGTAAAGCTTTCATGAAAGTTTGGCTATGGGAGAAGAGGGAGACGGCTGGTTTTTTATTTGGTGAGAAAACAGATTGGTTTTTTCCTTTTTTTGGTGTTATTTATCTTCTTTTATTACTTACTTAAGTGATGCTTTAATGTGATTGGTGGGAATTCCTTTAAATGACATCATATGATGTCAAAATTGACATTTATTCTCATTTTCTTTTCTTTTCTTCTCTACTCATTTTCAATTTAATTTTTAGTAATATTTATTTACATTTATGTCATAATAATTATTTACTTAACTGGACAAGTCGGCCAAAAATCATCTCTGAAGGCAAAATGACCAAAATGCCCTCCGTTTGGCTTAACGGGTCAAAATTGTCTGTACCGATTGAAAAATTTTTCTAAATATTTTCTTGGCATTCTAATGCCATAGGAACCTCAATGACCCTTCTCTGGAGTCCCAAAAATTATTTTATGAATTTTTCCTCGGGTCTAGGGCTCCTAGTTGCGAGAACCGCAACTTCCCTCTGGGTTACCCATCGCTTGGGCACCGACTCATTTGACTTAGTTGTATTTTATTTCTAAAATTTTTACTAAATTTTTCTTATTAATATTTGAGTTAATTATGGTCCCTCACTTTAGTTTTAATATTTTTCCGAACGTTCTAGCTGTCCGAACCGACACTGGTCACCGGAACAGTATAATGTACGGAGTTGCTACAGGGAAGGTGTTACAACTCTTCCCCTCTAATTTAAATTTCATCCTCGAAATTTTACCTGATGCAAACAGTTGAGGGAACTATTGCCTCATCGTCTCTTCACTTTCCCAAGTTGCCTCCTCGGTGTTGTGGTGCCTCCAAAGCACTTTCACCAGTGGAATCTACTTATTCCTCAATTCTTTCACTTCCCGAGCCAGAATCTGTATGGGTTCTTCTTCATATGTCAAATCCGGTTGTACTTCAATTTCTTCCATGGAGATGACATGTGAAGGATCTAAGCGGTATCTTCTTAGCATAGACACGTGGAACACATTGTGGATCTTGTCCAGCTCTGGTGGTAAAGCTAGCCTATAGGCCACTGGACCCACACGTTCAATGACTTCATATGGCCCAATGAACCTAGGGCTTAACTTACCTTTCCTTCCAAACCTCAATACCTTCTTCCATGGTAATACCTTGAGGAACACTTTGTCCCCAACCACATATTCTATTTCTTTTCTCTTCAGGTCGGCATAAGATTTCTGTCTATCTGAGGCCACCTTCAGATTGGCTTTGATTAGTTTTACTTTCTCCTCAGTCAGCTTTACCAGGTCTGGCCCTACTAGTTTGTCTTTTCCCAATTCAGTCCAGCACACTGGAGTTTTACATTTTCTCCCATACAGTGCTTCATATGGGGCCATTTGGATGCTAGCTTGGTAGCTATTGTTGTATGCAAATTCTGCCAGTGGGAGGTATCTATCCCAACTTCCCTCAAACTCAATGACATAACCCCTCAGCATATCCTCAAGGACCTGGCATATATTTCATATTATTATTATCATTTTAATTCAATATTTGTATCAATTCCATTGGTTTTAATTGTTTACCTGAATTACTCTTTCTGATTGCCCATCCGTCTGAGGATGGAAAGCTGTGCTGAAGTGGAGTTGTGTACCCAAGAACTCATGCAACTTCTTCCAAAATCTCGATGTAAACCTTGGGTCTCGATCAGATATGATGGAAAGTGGAATTCCATGCAGTCTAACTATCTCAGCGATATACACCGCTAACTTCTCCGGTGAGTAGTCGGTCCTAATCGCGAAAGTGTGCTGACTTAGTCAATCTATCTACTATCACCCATACTGCATCATGTTTCTTCTGGGTGAGAGGTAGACCACTTACAAAATCCATAGTAACCCGATCCCATTTTCATTCAGGTATGCGTATAGGCTGTAGCAAACCCAATGGAACTTGATGTTCTGCCTTGACTTGCTGACATGTCAAACATTTAGTCACATAGTCAGCTATGTCTTTCTTCATACTGTGCCACCAATATCAAGCTTGGATCATGATACATCTTTGTACTTCACAGGTACATAGCATAAACACTGGTATGTGCCTCTTTGAGAATCACGGCTTTCAATTCCCCATTATCTGGTACACATACTCTTCCTTTGTAATAGAGACACCCATTTGCTTTCACCTCATAGTCAGTTGCTTTTCCCTCAGAGATTTTGCTCATAATAGCCATTAGCTTCTCATCTACTTTCTGCCCATCTAAAATCTGTTGTAACAGGTTTAGCCTCACTTGCAACTCAGCCAAAATAGCTCCATCTCGAACCAAAGATAGACGAGCATTCAATAATCTCAAAGCTGTGATGGATTTTCTGCTCAAAGCATCAGCAACTGCATTTGCCTTCCCAGGATGGTAGTCAATTACACAATCATAATCCTTCAGGAACTTAATCCATCGTCTCTGTCTAAGGTTGAGCTCCTTCTGGGTTGGCAAGTATTTCAGGCTTTTGTGGTCCGTGTAAATGTAGCACTTTTCACCATACAAGTAATGCCTCCGTATCTTCAGTGCGAAGATAATTGCTGCAAGCTCTAGATCATGGGTAGGGTAATTTTGTTCTGTGGCCTTAGCTGCCTGGAAGCATAAGCGACCACTTTCCCCTCTTGCATCAATACACACCCTAACCCATTATGAGAGGCATCACTGTAGACCACAAAGTCGTTTCCTGACACTGGCTGTGTTAACATTGGTGCCTCTGTCAACATAGCCTTCAACTTCTCAAAACTGGTCTGACACTTGTCATTCCAGTCGAATCTGACATTCTTGTGTAACAACTTGGTCATTGGAGCAGCTATTAAGGAAAATCCCTTCACAAATCTCCTGTAATACCCAGCTAGCCCCAAGAAGCTTCTGACCTCAGTTGTATTTCTGGGAGGCTTCCATTCCATCATCGCTTCTATTTTCTTGGGATCCACCCTAATCCCATCACCGACACTATGTGTCAAGGAATGCAATCTCATTCAACCAGAAGTCACACTTGGACAACTTAGCATACAGCTTCTTTTCTCTCAGGGTTTGCAAAATAATCCTCAAATGCTCATCATGTTCTTCCCTGGTCTTGGAATACACCAGAATATCATCAATAAAGACCACTACGAACCGATCTAGGTATGGATGGAAGATACGATTTATAAGGTCCATAAATGCCGCTGGTGCATTTGTTAGGCCAAAGGGCATCACCAGAAACTCATAATGCCCATACCGGGTCCTGAATGCAGTCTTTGGCACATCTACATCCTTCACCCTCAACTGATGATACCCTGATCTGAGATCAATCTTAGAAAATACTCCTGCTCCCTCCAACTGATCAAATCATCAATTCTAGGCAACGGATATTTGTTCTTCACAGTCACTTTATTCAACTGCCGGTAATCGATGCATAAACTCAAATCCCATCTTTCTTCTTTACAAACAGCACTGGAGCTCCCCATGGTGACACACTGGGGCGTATAAACCCCTTATCAAGTAACTCTTGCAACTGAGTTTTCAACTCCCTCAATTCCGTGGGTGCCATCCTATAAGGAGCAATGGAAATGGGTGTTGTACCCGCCAGTGTCTCAATAGCAAATTCAACTTCCCTTTCTGGTGGCAAACCAGGCAACTCTTCAGGAAATACCTCTGGGAAGTCTCTTACTGTGGGTATATCACTCAGGTTTGGCTTAGCCTGCCTAGTATCCACCACATGTGCTAGGTAGGCTTCACAGCCTTTTCTCATCATTCTTCTTGCAACTGTGGCTGAGATAACATTGGACAGGAAATCTGTCCTTTCACCCACAACAGTGATCTCATTACCCTCATAAGTTTTCAGAGAAATTCTCTTCAATTTGCAATCAACTATTGCCTGATGACGTGACAACCAGTCCATTCCCAAAATCACGTCAAACTCGTGGAAGGGCAACTCAATCAGGTCTGCCAAAAATTCATACCCCTGAATCCTTAACGGGCAACCCTTGTATACTTTGTTCACCACTACACTATGGCCCAATGGATAAGTGACCAGAATGTCTTGGTCACTCTCCCCTACTAGTATCCCCCTTTCTACGGGTAGGTTGATGCAGATGTATGAATGAGTGGATCCTGGATCCACTAATGCATGCACAGATGTATTGTAGAGGGAGAACGTACCCCTGATGACGTCCGGGGCATCTTGCTCCTCCTGAGCTCTCATGGCATAAGCTCTGGCAGGTGGTCTGTTATCAGGCCTCTCTGCTGGCTCAGATGCAGGCCTCTGTGATGGTCCTACTGCCTCAGATTTGCCAGATTTCCTACCCCTTTGTGGTGCAGGAGCAGGTCTGTCTGCTTGTGTTGGAGCAGCTATAGTAGTTCTGCGTGGACAGTTCTTCAACTGATGCTCTGTTGACCCACACCTTAAGCAGGCACCAGTCACTCTCCAACACTCTCCCTTATGCCATTTCAAACAATGTGGACATGCAGAAGATGCTGGGGCTGGTCCCCTGAACCCCATCCCTGGAGAGCTGCCCACTGATGGTGTGGACTGACCTCTCCTAGGGGTAAGCGTGGCTGGGCCCCGAGGTGACCACGACCTTGTGGTTGACTGAAATGCATGCAGGTGGACCCTTGAACTTCTTCCCAAATGCAGGAGATGAACTAGACTGACCTGGGCCCCTCTTCTGCTGTCTCTCTCTTCTGGTCTGCTCACTTATTCTAACCTTTTCAACCTTTATTGCAGCTTCCACTAACTTGGTGAAGTCTGTGATTCCCAAGGCAGTGATCATGATCTTTATATTATCATTTAATCCTTCTTCAAATCTCTTACACCTTTCAGCCTCATTAGGGACTATCTCCCTTCCATAGCGGCTCAATCTGACGAATTCCTTCTCATACTCGGCCACTGACAGCTGTCTCTGCCTCAGATTAATGAACTCTCTTCTTCTCTCTTCCAGGTATACACTACCCACATATTTCTTCTTAAATTCGGAGAGGAAGAAGTCCCAAGTTATAACTTCTGGCTGCACTTCACTGGATACCGTGTCCCACCATTCATATGCATCATCTTGCAACAGAGATACAGCAACCTCTAAATTTTGCTCTGGGGTGCAGTGGAGTTGTTTTAAAACTCTGCCTGTTCTATTCAACCAATTCTACCGCAATGTAATCATCTTCTCTCTTGCCAAAGAAGTCCACTGCTCCAAACTTTCTCAATTTTTCTAGATGTGATTTTAGTTGTGGAGGTGGTGGTGGTGGTCTTTGGCATTACCCGGCCATTTGTCGAAGAATTCGGCCATTTGTTGGAACATGGCTGTGGAGGCCGAAAGGTGCTCTGCTTGAGCTGGCGGAGTAGGTTCTCCCATACCCTCAGTCTCAGCTGCTGCAGGTGGAGTATGACTCTCCACTTCCTCCTCAACTACCCTCTGAGATGTAGGGTCCATATCCTATTCAAAATAAGAAAGACAAACAGATCTGCATTAGTGTCACCTCGACTCTTACAAATGCAATGCATGATATGGACTCAATCTAGGCCCAGAAACGCCTAAACCGTGCTCTGATACCACTAAATGTGACACCCCGTACCCGTCTACAGTATATCCGAGTAAGTTATGTCACACGGTGTACCGGAACACTCTATTTTATCTTAATTAATTTTTATCATAGTTTTGAATATAATTCATTTAAGTTATTTATTGAAATTATAATTTATTTGAGGTTCCGAAAATTTTATAGAAAATCCGGCAGAGTATCGGCTAAAAATGGAGAAAACAGTTCTTCGGAACCAGTGAAAAACACTTCCAATAATCATATTCAATCATTCTCAAACTCCAATATCATCAAAATCTCAATATTTTTCAACAACATATCTCAGTCATTCATTTCTCATAGTACTCATATATAAGCAATAAGTAAATACTCAATTTTTTTTTTTTCCATTCATAACCACAATTTTCATTATTTACATGAACATCAAAATACATTACATAAGTTTCATTTACACAAGGGAAAATAAAAGTTAGTTACAAAAATACCAAAATGAAACCTAGTGTCCTACCAATGCACTATGGATGGTGAGGTGACACGGACACTATGCAGAGCTGCAGGAGGTCTCACCCAGTCTGCGGTCTACTGGGCTCTCGGCCGATATCTCCGGAAACGCAGCGTGGCAAAGCAACGCGCTAAGCAATAATGCTTAGTGGTGCAATAATAAAATAAAAGGAAATAACAGAAAATAAATATGTATTGAATGTATCGATGTCTTACTTGTTTTGTACTTGTTATATTCATTATTTCATTAAATTTATCCACTTTCATTTTTGGTTGCCCAAGTAACCTATACTAGACGACTGGACTGGATAAACGGGTAAACTGGCACTGGGTATCTAGTACCTTAGGCCGTCACACCATCGGTCACATATGTATCTCCCGGTGTGCAACAGAACAGCTAATAAACTGTAATGACAATAGGCACAAGGCCAAATATCAACACAATATCAGAATGGCTAAAAGCCATGAAATCACAGAATAGCATAATGCCATGTGCAGTACTGCTAACTGAACCCTATTGGCATGCCAAACTATCCAAACTAATCTTGTTAGGTATACTAGGGCATTTGATACTTTTGAATTCTTCAATTTTTGAATTTCAAGTTTTGGTGTCACTATTCACTTCACTAGTCAACAAAAATGTTGACTTTTGCATAGCAAATAGGTACATTGGTTTTAACACTCCCAATGTACCACATTTTGCATTCAAAACTTGTTGGAATTAATCACCAATACCATTCCTAAGCTTAAAACTAAGGGAGCAGAATTTTCAGTTTTTGTACCCTAAATTTACTATTCCATTAGTTACTGTTGCAATGGGAATTTGAGAAAGTGATAAACATGAAAGTTGTTCCTTATTTTGTGTAGTTGAATTTCTTTTTTTGAATCACTTCATTTGGAGTTTTGTAGCTCCAGTTATGGTCCAAAAACCATAGCTGGCCGGATTGAAAAATTGCAGAACTGACCATATCTACAAAGGATGAAGGAATGGATCGCAACTGCCTTGTTGGATAGGTTCTGGTCATAATTTGGGGTAGGTTTCTTCAAGAAAGTTGTTTGTATATATCGTAACTTGTTTCTGTAAAACTTTCAGGTCAATTGGGCCATTCTACAATGAGTTATGGCCAAATGAACAATTACTGTTCATTTGGTCATTCTGCAGAATCTGGTTGCAGGACATCCTGATTGGGGTCAGTTTTTGGTCCACTTTCTTTGGTCTTTTGGGCATGGTTTCTTCACCAAAATTGTGCCATTATGTGTCTAGTTTCATGTCCAATTGGCCAAACACCAATTGAACCTACACAGCCAAAGTTATGGCTGTCCAAACAGGCTGGACTCACAGCCACACCTATTGCTCTCACTAGGCAACCACATCAAATCAGTTTGTAATGCTATAGTTCACTCCAAATTATGGCCAACTTACCTAAAATGGTCACTAATTTACTATTAGAATGTTCATTCACCATTACATAATCAAAGCCTAAATTTCTATCCAAAACCCTAGCTCAAATTCAAAGTTCATACAACACATGTCATTTAGGCATACTAATCCATTTCAACCTTATGTCTACACATCAACACCATTTATAAGCCATTTTAAATCCATCAAGACCATCAACTAACACTCCCATAAAGCTGGCCAAAATTCCATTCTCAATTTCACACATGATTTATCTCAATTTCTTAATTATTTGTTCATATTCAAACTAAGTTTTAAGAAATAAACAAGATTAAGTAATTAACATGCACTAACCTCTTTGGTCTCTTTATAGGCTTGTATAAACCTTAGAATTTCTTCACTTTATGATAATCAAAACTTTGCTCTTGATGTGGGGGTTAATTTTTGTGAAGGGTGTTTAGGGTTTTGGGGTAAGATTTGGTGAGTTATAAAGCTTTGGTGGAGCTTTCATGGAAGTTTGGCTATGGGAGAAGAGGGAGACGGTTAATTTTTTATTTGGTGAGAAAACAGATTGGTTTTTCCTTTTTTTGGTGTTATTTATCTTCTTTTATTACTTACTTAAGTGATGCTTTAATGTGATTGGTGGGAATTCCTTTAAATGACATCATATGATGTCAAAATTGACATTTATTCTCATTTTCTTTTCTTTTCTTCTCTACTCATTTTCAATTTAATTTTTAGTAATATTTATTCATATTTTATGTCATAATAATTATTTACTTAACTGGACAAGTCGGCCACAAATCGTCTCTGAAGGCGAAATGACCAAAATGCCCTCCGTTTGGCTTAACGGGTCAAAATTGTCTATACCGATTGAAAAATTTTTCTAAATATTTTCTTGGCATTCTAATGCCATAGGAACCTCAATGACCCTTCTCTGGAGTCCCAAAATTTATTTTATGAATTTTTCCCCGGGTCTATGGCTCCTAGTTACGAGAACCGCAACTTCCCTCTGGGTTACCCATCGCTTGGGCACCGGTTCATTTGACTTAGTTGTATTTTATTTCTAAAATTTTTACTAAATTTTTCTTATTAATATTTGAGTTAATTATGGTCCCTCACTTTAGTTTTAATATTTTTCCGAACATTCTAGTTGTCCGGACTGACACTGGTCACCGGAATAGTAGAATGTACGGAGTTGCTACAGGGAGGGTGTTACACTACCTCCAGAGTTGGAGAAGATACATAATGTCTTTCATGTATTGATGTTGAGGAGGTATCGATCAGATCCATCTCATGTACTACCAGTAGAAGAAATTGAAGTGAATCCAAACCTCACATATGAAGAAGAACCCATACAAATTCTGGCTTATGAGGTGAAGCAGCTATGGAACAAACAGATAACGTTGGTAAAGTGCTGTGGAACCATCATTCGAGCCAGGAGGCTACTTGGGAATGAGAGGAGGACATGAGAAGACAGCACCCACAACTGTTCAGAGATTGATACCAGGTAAAATTTCGAGACGAAATTTATTTAAGGGGGCGAGAATTGTAACACCCCTATTTGTATAGCCTGGTATATTTCACTACTCCAGTGACTGGAGTCGGTCTGGACAATTAAGGGGATTAGAACCATACTTAAGACTAGATAAACCATAAACACAAATAATTAGTAATATCCAATTAGTTAAGTATAAACAAGAAAAACAGAACATAAGAAGTTAAACGAGTTGAGAGTCATAGCGATGGGTGACCTTCTCGGGAACAACTGCGAAGTCATTTTAAACTCAAATTTCAAACCATAAAATATGACGCCGCCATCCTTAGGACCCTTATAAAAACAGTGGAAAAGAGAAAATCATGAAAAAGAACTGTTAAGCCAGTCAAATAATTAGGTCAGGGAGCCGGAAGAAATATGGAATTAATTGCAAAATGGGATGAACCGGCGAGGGGCAATTTGGTCAATTGACCTCAAGAGCTGACTCCTGACCTAACTGTCAAATAAAATCGGAGAAGAAAATTTTGGAATCGAGAATTAAATTAAAGAACTAATAGAAAAATAAATAGAAAAAAAAAGAGAGAAAATGAAAAAGTCAAAAGGTGATGACATCATGCATGACCTCATGCATGATGCCATAAAGAATAAAATTAATTTATTTACTTATTTAGATTTTTGGGTCTTCCATAAGGATAAAAACAAAACAAAAGAAGGGAAAAACAAAAATCAAAGTCTTCTTCCACCAAGCTTGCCGCCCTCACACTCTCTCTCTCCCCCTCACCATTGCAAACTCCATTAAAGCTTGTCTTCAAGCTTTGAAAACCTCACTAAACCTCAACTTCTCCCATACTTGCTTCATAAAAACTTGTTCTAGTCACTTGGGAAGGAGCTTGACAACAAAAAGAAAAAGAAAGGAAGAAGTTTTGAAGAAAAAAAATTCTACATAAAAGGTTAGTAATCAAATTTGATAATTTGAGTTTGATTCTTACATTTCTAACTTATTGAGCATGTAAATAAACTTAAAATGGAAAGAAAATTTATTGAGGGATTATATAGAATTTTGGATAGCTAGGGTTTGGTTGGAAAAAGTATAAATTTTTTTGAGCTAAACATGTTAGGAAGCTTAATTGAGTTAAGGGAGCATGTTTATAAGTGTTTAATTAGCTAAATGCAACAAATGACATGAATTAGGGTTTTGAACATTAGGGTTTAGAGACCAAAAATCTGAAGAAGTACTAAATGATGTCTTTGACATAGTTTAAGGGAAGAAATGGTCATTTGTGAGCTAATTAAGTGTATTAGAAGTGTTTAAATCAAAGCCAAATTTGGATTGGGTATGAAGCATGACCAAAAGTCAACTTTGAGGGATCAAAAATGAAATTTTACAAGTACAATTGATATGGGACTAATTGAGAATGAAAATAGACACTAAATGACACAATTTTCATTTAGGAAGCATACCCAAAAAGTGACTAAAACCTAGTGAACAAATTGACCAAAGTTGGAAAATTGCTGGTTACCCTGTATAAACTGACCAAATGAACAGTATTTGTTCATTTAGTCATAACTTGGGCTAGGCAGGTCAAAATGACCTGAAATTTTACCAGTGGTTAGATGAGATATAGACCTAAAACTTTCATGAAGAAAACAAACCCAAATTATGCCATTAACCCAATCAAAGTATTAAGCAAAGTTGAGTCACTGAATCTGTAGAACTATAGATTTGCCATATGAACAGTAAAGTTTCAATGGCTATAACTCTCTCTAGAAAACTCCGATTTAGGTGATTCTTGAACCGATGGAAACGTAGGACATAGTAGAACATTTCATATGAAGAAAATTAGACCAAATTATGGACTTAACTTGATCAAACTACTGAACGAAGTTGGTGCAATAAATCTGCAGAACTAAATTCTGTAGCATGAACAGTAACTGTATTTTTGCTATAACTTGAGCTACAAAACTCCAATTGGAGTGATTCCAAAAGGAGAATAAACTTAAGACAATAGGGAACATTTTCTATGAAGAAAGTTTTGCCAAATTTCAACAGTAAAGTGACCAATGAAACAGTGCAACCTTAGACACCAAAACTGAAAAATTATCAAATTTGCCTAAAAGACTTAGAATTTGAATAAATAACCAAAACCAACAAATTTAGTGACCAAAATGTGGTATGTGGGTGAAGTTGGAATTCCCATACCTATTAAGCCTTAGAAAGTAAACAATTTGACTTGAATAGTATAGTGAATAGTAACCCCGAAACACAAAATTTCAAGAACGTCGAGTTTAGCACGTTAGAGTTAGGTAAAAGTGAAGTAAATTTATTTTTGGATTTATGCTAAATTATGGCACTGAAACACTATAATATTGTGTGCTTCAGTTGAAAAGAAGACCGGAAAAGAACTCAAAGAATCGAGTCAAGGCCAAGAAGCGACTCGCTTGAGGTTTGTGCACAACATCATTATGCTTTAAAATTCATTGATAAAGTGAATGAAATATGCATTTTACTTTTTGCTTTGAATTGTTGAAAGTTTATTGTGACCTTATTTATGATGTTTTGATTATTAGTTTTGAATTTTGATTCCTTCACTAGAGAAGTGTTGAGGTGTGCTAGTAGAAGAGGATGTGGATAGATATCCATATATTTGAGCTAGCTCGTGATGTGACTTCTCTTTAACCTCTGGCTATTGGGATTCTTTTTGTTTCGAATGGCATGATCTAACTATGGGTTTTATGAAATGTGATTGATATTTCAAATTGAAATTGTTTGGGATTAAAATCTCCTAATGCATGATTTGTATTTAATTCTCATGTTCAGTTAAATTTTTGAATAAATGTGATTTAAGTTCTGCATAAAGATTATTTTAGTATGTTGTGCACCACTGAGTCCTAGTACTCAGCGATAGCTTCTATTGCTATCGCAGATACAGAGAATAGAGGAGCAGCAGACTGAGCTGTTAAGGATTAAAGATCATTCAGCTTGAAGTTATCGGGTATAATTTATACCCTAATTGTAAATATTTCTTTTGATGTATGTATTGCATATAAATGTATGGACATGTAAATGGGTCTTTAGCAGCTTGTACAAAATTTGTATGAAGTTTGTAATAAAGTTTAGTTTGTATTTCTTTTGATGTAAATTTTATAAGGATGTATATAAATTGTTTTGTCTCTGATCAAATATGAGTGGAACTATTTTATTTAATTTGAATGAAATGTATTGCTAGTATTTTGAGGATTATTGAATTCTGAACTTGAGAAATTGATTGAGTAGATTGTGAAATTGAAGTAGTTGTTGAGAAAAAATTTTAGAAGTGCTTTTTACAGGTATTTAAAGAACTGGTTTCTCAAAATACAGACAGAACTCTGTCAAAATTATTATAAAATTTGCAAAAAAATAGAAGGGACTAAAAATATTAACTAGATTTACTTTTAATCATATGTTTTAAATACCTATTAGAAAATGCTCACCACTTGTCAAAAGTAAGAAAATTATTTAAAATCCCTTGTAGGGGTACTTAATGAGTTATTGGTAGGTGAAGTTCGGTAGTTCATTAGGTATTCAACGGGATCATGTTATGCCTTACAGAGGGGTAAGGTGTGACATGTTTTAGTGGTATCAGAGCAAATTTTTTGAAGTATGTTTTAACTTGAGAATTTGTGTCTTTTCTTTGTTAAGTACAGCTGCTCAATGTCCATTTTTGTTACATACAGTGCGTTACATCATGAATATGAACTAACTGAGGGAAATCTCCATGTGTTACTTGTTGAGGAGATACCCTAACTTCAGACTTTAATGGAAGAAGAAGATCGCTTAATAGAGCAATCTGTTGAAGTTGAGGCACAAGGGGAAGCCCTAGCTCTACAGAATGTTAGTGGATCTCTAGCACCAGCCCCGCAAATGCCGTAATTTTCTGCACAGTTCGCACAGCGGATGGCGGCAATATTTCAACAAATGGCTGGGGGCATGCCTGTTCAAGCTCCACCCTAACCACCTGTGACACAACCACGCGCCTTGACAAGATGATAAATTACTCAAGTATGGGGCTGCAATTTAAGGGTACAGTGGACCCTTTAGAGGCAGAGCAATGGCTTGAAAGAATGGATGAGTATTTAAGAAGTCGACTGCCAAGATGAACTGAAGTTTGAGTATTCTGTCTCTACTGCAAGGGGATGCGTATTATTGGTGGAAGACCATCCCTCACGGCTTTAGTGAACCACGATCTTGACACAGGATGACTTCATCAGAGAGTTCAGACAGAAATACATCCCAGATGCATATGTTAATCAGAAGTTACAAGAGTTTCTGAGTCTAAAATAAGGCAACAGAACAGTGGCAGAGTATGAGAGGGAGTTCTCCCGCTTAAGTCATTATGTTGGGAGTCTCCTTACTACCAGCAAGGCAAGGTGCAATAGATTTGAGATGGGTTTGAAGCCCAGGATAAGGATGCAAGTTGTGGGGTTCTGACACAGCAACTTCTCAGAGCTCATGTCTCAAGCACTTGAGTTGGAAAGAATAGAATCAGAAGCAACCCCAGTGAAAGAAAAATCAGAGAAAGCTAAGAAATCAGAAAAAGACAAGGGGGAAAAGTTAGAAGAGCAGAGTTTTGGTGGGACTTCTAGGAAAAAGAAGAAATTTAATGGACCCAGCAGGGGCCGAGGTGGAAGATTTGGTAGGGGCAGATTTTCTGGATAGAGACCCCCTAGGTCTGGTCAGCAGTCGAGCAGGGGTTCACATTCTGCCCGTCCCTGTGAGACTTGTGGCAAGATTCATGGGGGGGAATGCTATTGGGCCACTGGAGCCTGTTTTAACTATGGAGGCAAGGGTCATATAGCTAAAGACTGCACTAGTGCTCCGTATCCGAGATATGGTCCAGCTCCTACTACTGCCGAGGGATTTATTCAGAGTCCTGCTCCCAGAGGTTCACAGTCAGTTGGCAGAGGAAGAGGTAGAGGTAGAGGCACTGCTTCTGGCAGTCAGGGCACAGTTGGTCAGTCGGCACAAGGGAGTGCTTCAGTCAGGGTTTATTCAATGAGACAGCGAGAAGAGGCTGAGACTTCTGATGTTGTAGCCGGTACATTCTCTATCTCTGAGCAAGATGTATCTGTGTTGTTTGATCCGGGTTCAACCCATTCATATGTTAGTACTAGCATAGTCTGTTCACTTGCTGTTCCATGTGTGCAAATGGATTTTGAAGTGCTAGTAAATAGTCCATTAGGACAAGAGGTCCGGGTTAACAGAAGTTATAGAGACTATCCTTTGGTGATCCAAGGACATGTTTTCCTGTCAGATTTGATTGAAATGCCCTTCAGAGATTATGATATTATCTTGGGCATGGATTGGTTAGCCATGCATCGCGCCATGATTAACTATAGACTGAAGATAGTCACTTTTGGTCTCCCTTTGTACGGTGATGTGGTAATACATGGGGAGAGGCATTTACTGCCATCAAACATCATTTCGGCTGCATTAACCGAAAGAATGATCAGAAAGGGGTGTGAAGCATACTTGGCACATGTGATAGACACCCAACTGGGGAGTCCAACACTGAGAGACATCCCTACTGTATGCGATTTTCCAGATTGTTTCCTGATGAATTGCCAGGATTACCTCCAGAAAGAGAGATGCAGTTTGAGATTGATGTTATGCCTGGTGTGGACCCAATCTCCATAACACCATATAGAATGGCACCTGCAGAATTGAAAGAGTTGAAAGTGCAGTTGCAAGAACTGCTTGACAAGGGCTTTATCCGCCCTAGTGTGTCACCTTGGGGAGCGCCAGTGTTGTTTGTAAAGAAGAAGGATGGCACTCTCCACTTGTGTATTGATTATCGACAGTTAAATAAGGTGACTATAAAGAACAGATATCCATTGCCCCGCATTGATGACTTATTTGATCAGTTGAGGGGTGCAGCTGTGTTCTCCAAAATTGACGTGAGATCAGGTTATTATCAGCTGAAAGTACAAGAGCAGAGCTTTCCTAAAACTACCTTCAAAACCCGCTATGGCCATTATGAGTTCTTGGTTATGCCATTCGGGTTAACTAATGCTCTGGCTGCTTTTATGGATCTGATGAACACTATCTTCAAACCATACCTCGACCAGTTTATTGTGGTATTCATAGATGATATATTGGTCTATTCGAATGCAGAAGAGCATGATAGATATCTGCGGATTGTACTACAGACTTTGAGGGAGAAATAGCTATACGCCAAATTATCGAAGTGTGAGTTTTGGCTGAAAGAAATATCTTTCTTGGGGCATGTAGTATCAAAAGAGGGCATCAAGGTAGATCCAAGTAAGATAGAAGCTGTCCTTAATTGGAGGCCACCCAGAAATGTCACAGAGATTCACAGTTTTCTGGGTTTAGCTAGATACAACCGTAGATTTGTGAAGGGATTCCCCATATTGGCATCTCTATTGACCAAGCTACTTAGAAAAGATGTGAAATTTCAGTGGACGGACAAATGCCAGCAGAGTTTTGATGAATTGAAGAGATGTTTGACTGAAGCTCCAGTCCTAACTTTACCTACTCCGGGTAAAGAATATACAGTATATAGTGATGCTTCTCACAATGGGTTAGGTTGTGTATTGATGCAAGATCGAAATATCATTGCCTATCCATCACGCCAGCTAAAACCGCATGAGAGGAATTATCCAACACATGATTTGGAGCTTGCAGCTATTGTGTTTGCTTTTAAGATCTGGAGACATTATTTGTATGGAGAGAAGTGCTACATCTACACAGATCATAAGAGTTTGAAGTATTTGGGTACCCAGAAAGAGTTGAATTTGAGAGAGAGAAGATGGTTAGAATTGATAAAAGACTATGATTGTCTGATAGACTATCAGCCAGGGAAAGCTAATGTTGTGGCTGACGCCTTAAGTAGCAAGACTATGGCAAGTCTAAGGGTTACTCCTTTGTCTTTGGTGCATGAGTTATGATCATTACATGCCAGCTTAGAGGTTAATGATTATGGGCAGTCAGCAGTTGCATGGCATGTACAACCAGTGTTGATTGATCAGATTAGTATGGCTGCTCAGAATGATGAAAGATATCAGAAGATGTTGGAAGAAGTCCGGTAAGGAAAAAAACCAGAATTCTCAATAACAGATGATGGTCTACTGCTGCACCAAGGCAGAATGTTTGTTCCTAATGATGTTAATTTGAGGCAGATCATTTTAAAGGAAGCACCTGAGTCTCCTTTTGCCATGCAGCCTAGTGATTGCACAAAGATGTATAGGGGGCTAAAGGAGCATTACTGGTGGATGGGTATGAAGAGAGATGTGGCAGAGTTTATATCCAAATGCCTAACTTGTCAGCAAGTAAAGGCAGAGCATGAAGTACCCGCTGGGTTGTTACATCCACTACTAGTACCATAGTGGAAATGGGAGAGAATAAAAATGGATTTTGTGATGGGACTTTCGAGGACACAGAAGAGTCATGATGCAGTATGGGTCATTGTTGACAGACTGACTAAGTCTGCTCATTTTCTGCCAGTCTGGATGGACTACAGTTTAGAAAGATTGGCCAAGTTATACATCGATGAGATTGTGAGACTATATGGAGTGCCAGTATTCATCGTGTCAGACAGAGATCCTAGGTTCACTTCTAGATTATGGGGTAGTCTTTAGAGAGCCCTAGGAACTAGATTGAACTTCAGTACTGCATTCCACCCACAGACAGATGGCCAGTCTGAGAGGGTAATTCAGATCTTGGAGGAGATGCTATGGGCTTGTGTGATTGAGTTTGAGGGTAGTTGGGATACACACTTGCCTTTGATTGAGTTTGCTTACAACAACAGCTACCAATCAAGCATTGGAATGCCTCCATATGAAGCTTTGTATGGCAAAAAATGTAGAACCCCGTTATGTTGGGATGACGTGGGTGAAAGAAAGATGATTGGACCCGAAATTGTTCAGCAGACTGAGGAGAAGATCAGGGTGATCAGAGATCGACTTAAGACTGCATCAGACCGTCAGAAGTCCTACATTGATATGAAGAGAAGGGATATTGAGTATGCAGTGGGTGACAAAGTTTTCCTCAAAGTTTCTCCTTGGAAGAGAATTATGAGATTCGGCAGAAAGGGGAAACTAAGTCCTTGTTTCATTGGGCCATATGAGGTTCTGGAAAGAGTGGGTCCTTTGGCATATCGTTTGGCACTACCTCCAGAGTTGGAGAAGATACATAATGTCTTCCATGTACCGATGTTGAGGAGGTATCGATCAGAGCCATCTCATGTACTACCAGTAGAGGAAATTGAAGTGAATCCAGACCTCACATATGAAGAAGAACCCATACAGATTCTGGCTTATGAGGTGAAGCAGCTACAGAACAAACAGATACCGTTGGTAAAAGTGCTGTGGAACCATCATTCGGGCCAGGAGGCTACTTGGGAATGAAAGGAGGACATGAGAAGACAGCACCCACAACTGTTCAGAGATTGATACTAGGTAAAATTTTGAGGCGAAATTTATTTAAGGGGGGGAGAATTGTAACACCTCTATTTATATAGCCTGGTATATTTCACTGCTCCGGTGATCGGAGTCGGTCCGGACAATTAAGGGGATTAGAACCATACTTAAGACAACTAGATAAACCATAAAAACAAATAATTAGTAATGTCCAATTAGTTAAGTATAAACAAGAAAAACAGAACATAAGAAGTTAAACGAGCCCAAAGTCACAGCGATGGGTGACCTTCTCGGGAACGACTGCGAAGTCGTTTTAAACTCAAATTTCGAACCGTAAAATGTGATGTCGCGGTCCTTAGGACCCTTATAAACACAGTGGAAAAGAGAAAATCACGAAAAAGAATTGTTAAGCCAGTCAAATAATTAAGTCAGGGAGCCAGAAGAAATATGGAATTAATTGCAAACTAGGATGAACCGGCGATGGGCAATTTGGTCAATTAACACCAAGAGCTGACTCCTAACCTAACAGTCAAATAAAATAGGAGAAAAGAAAATTTCAGAATGGAGAATTAAATTAAAGAACTAATAGAAAAATAAATAGAAAAAAAAAAGAGAGAAAATGGAAAAGTCAAAAGGTGATGACATCATGCATGACCTCATGCATGATGCCATAAAGAATAAAATTAATTTATTTACTTATTTAGATTTTTGGATCTTCCATAAGTATAAAAATAAAACAAAAGAAAAGAAAAACAAAAATCAAAGTCTTCTTCCACCAAGCTTGCCGCCCTCACACTCTCTCTCCCCCTCACCATTGCAAACTCCATTAAAGCTTGTCTTCAAGGTTTGAAACCCTCACTAAACCTCAACTTCTCTCATACTTGCTTCACAAAAACTTATTCTAGTCACTTGGGAAGGAGCTTGACAACAAAAAGAAAAAGAAAGGAAGAAGTTTTGAAGAAAAAGAAATTCTACATAAAAGGTTAGTAATCAAATTTGATAATTTGAGTTTGATCCTTACATTTCTAACTTATTGAGCTTGTAAATAAACTTAAAATGGAAAGAAAATTTGTTGAGGGATTATATAGAATTTTGGACAGCAAGGGTTTAGTTGGACAAAGTATAAATTTGTTTGAGCTAAACATGTTAGGAAGCTTAATTGAGTTAAGGGAGCATGTTTATAAGTGTTTAATTAACTAAATGCAACAAATGACATGAATTAGGGTTTTGAACATTAGGGTTTAGAGACCAAAAATGTGAAGAAGTGCTAAATGATGTCTTTGACATAGTTTAAGGCAAGAAATGGTCATTTGTGACCTAATTAAATGTGTTAGAAGTGTTTAAATCAAAGCCAAATTCGGATTGGGTATGAAGCATGACCAAAAGTCAACTTTGAGGGACCAAAAATGAAATTTTACAAGTCCAATTGATATGGGACCAATTGGAAATGAAAATAGGCACTAAATGACACAATTTTCATTTAGGAAGCATACCCAAAAAGTGACTAAAACCTAGTGAACAAATTAACCAAATTTGGAAAATTGCAGGCTGCCCTATATAAACTGACCAAATGAACAGTGTTTGTTCATTTGGTCATAACTCGAGCTAGGCAGGTCAAAATGATCTGAAATTTTACCAGTGATTAGATGAGATATAGACCTAAGACTTTCATGAAGAACACAAACTCAAATTATGCCATTAACCCAATCAAATTATTGAGCAAAATTGAGTCTTTGAATCTGCAGAACTACATATTTTCCATATGAACAGTAAAGTTTCAATGGCTATAACACTCTCTAGAAAACTCCGATTTAGGTGATTCTTGAACCAATGAAAACTAATACATAGTAGAACATTTCATATAAAGAAAATTAGACCAAATTATGGACTTAACTTGATCAAATTACTGAACAAAGTTGGAGCAATAAATCTGTAGAACTAAATTTTGCAGCATAAACAGTAACTATATTTTTGCTATAACTTGAGATAAAAAACTCCAATTGGAGTGATTCAAAAAGGACAATAAACTTAAGACAATAGGGAACATTTTCTGTGAAGAAAGTTTTGCCAAATTCCAACAGTAAAGTGACCAATAGAATAGTGCAACCTTATACACCAAAACTGAAAAATTATCAAATTTGCCTAAAAGACTTAGAATTTGAATAAACAACCAAAACCAAAAAATTTAGTGACCAAAATGTTGTATGTGGGTGAAGTTGGAATTCCCATACCTATTAAGCCTTAGAAAGTCAACAATTTGACTTGAATAGTGTAGTAAATAGTAACCTCGAAACACAAAACTTCAAGAACGTCGAGTTTAGCACGTTAGAGTTAGGTAAAAGTGAAGTTAAATTTATTTTTGGATTTATGCTAAATTATGGTACTGAAACACTGTAAAATTGTGTGTTTCAGTTAAAAAGAACACCTGGAAGGAACCCGAAGAATCAAGTCAAGGCCAAGAGGTGACTCGCTTGAGCTTTGTGCACAACATCATTATGCTTTAAAATTCATTGATAAAGTGAATGAAATATGTATTTTACTTTTTGCTTTGAATTGTTGAAAGTTTATTGTGACCTTATTTATGATGTTTTGATTTAAATTGTGAAAGTTATTGTGTATATTTGAAATGACAATGTTTAGCAAATTGTTAAGATAAGTTTTGAAACCATAGTGTCATGACCATATATTTGAACACCTCACTAGCACGACTAGTGGGGGTAATTAGTTTCGAATTTTGATTCCTTCTCTGGAGAAGTGTTGAGGTGTGCCAGTAGAAGAGGATATGAATGGATATCCATATATTTGAGCTAGCTAGCCTTGTGATGTGACTTCTCTTTAGCCTCTGGCTATTGAGATTCTATTTGTTTTGAATGGCATGATCTAACTGTGGGTTTTATGAAATGTGATTAATACTTCAAAATGAAATTATTTGGGATTAAAATCTCCTAATGCATGATTTGTATTTAATTCTCATGTTCAGTCAAATTTTTGAATAAATGTGATTTAAGTTCTGCATAAAGATTATTTTAGTATGTTGTGCACCACTGAGTCCTAGTGCTCAGCGATAGCTTCTATTGCTGTCGCAGATATAGAGACTAGAGGAGCAGCAGACTGAGCTGCTAGGGATTAAAGATCATTCAGCTGAAAGTTATTGGGTATAATTTATACCCTAATTATAAATATTTCTTTTGATGTATGTATTGCATATAAATGTATGGACATGTAAATGGGTCTTTAGCAGCTTGTACAAAATTTGTATATGAAGCTTGTAATAAAGTTTAGTTTGTATTTCTTTTGATGTAAATTTTGTAAGGATGTATATAAATTATTTTGTCTCTGATGAAATATGAGTGGAACTATTTTATTTAATTTGAATGAAATGTATTGCTAGTATTTTGAGGATTATTGAATTCTGAACTTAAGAAATTGATTGAGTTGATTGTGAAATTGAAGTAATTGTTGAGAAAAAATTTTAGAAGTGCTTTTTACAGGTATTTGAAGAACTGATTTCTCAAAATACAGACAGAACACTATCAAAATTTTTATAAAATTTGTGGAAAAATAAAAGGGACCAAAAATATTAACTAGATTTACTTTTAATCATATTTTTTAAATACCTATTAGAAAATGCTCACCACTTGTCAAAAGTAAGAAAATTGTTTAAATTCCCTTGTAGGGTACTTAATGAGTTATCGGTAGGTGAAGTTCGGTAGTTCATTAAGTATTCTACAGGATCATGTTATGCCTTACAGAGGGGTAAGGTATCATGTTATGCCTTACAGAGGGGTAAGGTGTGACATGTCACCCTGTAAAATGACCAAAATACCCTCTTGTCTTAATTTTGAGTTCTCAACCCAAAATCATTATTTCTCTTTTTCTAATCAATTTATTTCAAATATAAATTAATTAATTTATCTCTATTAATTAATTTCTCATAATTAAATTTTATATGTAACACCCCTAAGTTCGGTAGTGCGTTCTACTGCTCCGGTGACCAGTGTTGTCCGGACAGCTAGGATGCCTAGAACTACACTTCGATATGAGTGAGAAGACATAAAATAATGAAATACAAGAAAAGAAAATACAAGAAAAACAAAGGAAAAATAATAGCAAAGAAATGTGATCAAGTTAAGCGAGCCGGGAATCCTAGCGATGGGGGACCGCACCGGGAAGTCACGGCGTGGACCGTTGACTAGCTCGGATCATGGAAACCCCGAAAACATTTTTAGGACTTAAATAGACCCTTATTGAAGAATAAATATCATTAGAAAGATCAAAGAAAAATTAAATAATTAGTACAAAGAAAAGTGAGAAATCGAAAAACTGACAAAACCCGGTGTTACCGAAAAATCGGGAACGCAACCCGATCAGGGGCATTATGGTCATTTGACATCCCGAATTGTCTTTTGACCTAAATTTCTATTAAAAATAAATAATATTACACTTAGAAAATGAAATGAAAAATTAATTTGGTGGTACCTAAAGTAAATAGTGATAACTAAGGGTTTAATGAGAAATAAGTGAAAATTTAGCTTATTATATGATTAAAATTTGTGAGTGGGTCACTAAGGGAATAAAATAAACACATAATGGGCAGCTGTACTTCCATTATCCCAGCAGAAAGTTCATCTTCTCCAAAACACCACACCTAGCCGAATTGAAGGAAAGGAGAAAACCTCCATGGGCGTTTGCATGCAACCTTCATCCACTCCCTCATTTCACCTCTAAACACTTAGGTTCCTTCATGAAAAATTGTCTACACATCACAAGGAAGAGTTTGATACCAAATTCAAGAAGTTTGGTGAAGGTTTAGCAAGTTCCAACCATAAGGTAAGTTAGCATTTTTGAAGATAGCTTTGTTAAACTTTGTGTTCATATTATGGGTGTTGGTTTTGTGAAGAAAATTTTTAAGTTTGAAGAGTTATTGAGATGTTCATTTTGGACAGCCATAGAGTCATGTATTTGATGAAATAATTGTGCATATATTTGATGAGAAATGATGTTGGTTATGGTGATTTAATATCCTAGTGAATTATTTCATATGTATAAGGTGATTTTTGCACTTGGATGAAAATTGATGATTGTAGGACACTTTGGTATTGAGGAAGATTTTCGGCAGTTTTGGGATTCTTGAATAAATGTGTGTGTTCATGAAGGTGTTGGCAGAATATTGACATAGAAGTTTGATGGATATGTATAGAGATTGATTGTGTAAAGTGTATGTAAGAATCAGTGATGTTTAGGTGTGTATGTAATTGTATTTAGACTTTGTAAATGTGAGCTTTAATTGGTGTATTAAGGATGTTTGTAATCTGCCCAAAGTGATGTTAATGTAAAGTGGAATATAGTTTTGGTAATGAACCAAAACAGAAATGGTAAGGGAAGTGGACATATAGTAATGTAAGTGTGTAATTGATGTGTGTTTAAGCATGGTAGTTAAGGGCAGTATGCATTTTAGTCAATAACTTTAATTGTGTAACCTCAATTGGTATGAGACCAATTGGAGGTGAAACTAGGCACAAAATGTGCCAACTTTCATTGAGAAAGCATACCAAAATTCTGCTTGCAAGGTGACATAAAAAAATGACCAATTCGGATTAGATGCAATTGAGACCTAAAAACTGACCATTTGGGCAGTAGTTAGTGTTTAGGCCATAACTCACTCAAAACAGGTCCAATTGACCTGAAATTTTAACCATGAATAGTTAAGACCCATATCTACAAGTCTTATGAATACACCAAGACCCAGAAATGACCAGAAGCAAGTAAAAAAAACTTGCACAAGTTTGGGTCCAAAAACTGGCCGAACCAAAGTTGACCAAATTGACCTAAAATTGACCTAATTTGATGCCATTTGACCAGCAATAGTGTAATGACCATAACTTGGTCTACTTAACTCAGATTGACCTAAAATTTTGCCCCGAGTTCCATAAGACATAGATCTACAAGTTTGTAGTTTTGACCAAAACCCGAAAACCGAGGGAACTAGGTCGTCCGGCTAGGTCAAACTAGTATCCCGGAATCCAACGATTTGCAATAAAATGCAAGGAAACGCAGTATACAAGGAAATGAGTTTGGTAAAACGTACCAACCCTAAAACCCTATCGAATGTGACATATAAAGGATACTAAAACCTAATTTACCTAAAACGCATCGAGGGTCGGTATATTAGGTAATTGAGCAAATAATAACCTTCAGTGAATTACTTATCGAACATTATCGTTAGAGACTGTTTAATTTAGTACTGAAACACTTCAAATTGTGTTTCTCAATTACCAAAGACTCAGGAAAAGGGAAGGAAACAATGAGTCCAGACCAGGAGACAATTAGCAGAGGTTTGTGCACAACTAGTTTTCAACTGATTTTACTCTGAATAAGATTTCATATGATTAATTGTATGTTATTGATTTAAATTGTGTTTGTGCACAATAGTATTTCTTTTGAATTTTCAATTGAAATAAATATTGATTATTTGTATATTATTGTTTTAAATTGTGGAAATGTGTTTGAATGGATACTTATTTCTTGAAAAGCATTGTAAATAGTTTGAAATTGTGAAAAATTGTTTGAATGATATTGATGGATACTTATTGCTTGAAAAGTATTGTAAATGGTTTGAAACTGTGGAAAAAACTATTTAGTGTGATTTGTGAAAATTGAAGTTACTTATGAATTGTGTTGCCATTTTGTGAATGAAATTATGACTTTGGAAATTTATTGGATTCTCACGAATCATTTGAATAAAATGTTTGGAATTGATTTTGTGTTCACACTTAGCATGACAGTATTGTATCATTCCTTCTCCATTTATGGGGTTGTGATCGTTTATTTTCCTTCTCCATTTATGGAGTCGTGATCGGTTATTTTTCTCCCTCTCTGGTTTACCAGTTGAGGTGATCGGATGAGTACTCATTATATAGCTAGCTCCCTTCCTCATTGATTTCGATTAGTGGGGTTGTGATTGCTTTGTCGTGGTGTACAACGCGGCATTGATCGGAAATTTGTGTCATGGCTTAAGTTGTGAATGAATTGGCAACACTGTATTCTTAACTTATTCGACTAAATTGTGCTGTTATGCGATTTGATAATTTGTGAAATGAATTTAAACTCTTATGGACATATACTGTCTTTTGAATTCAACCATGATCTGACTTACTGAAATTTATTGTGATATTGAGAAATGGAGTTTAAATTCTGGTTGACAATTATTGTCTTGAAATTAACTATGGTTTTAAGTATCCACCATTTACATGACTTATGAATTGTGATTTAAATTGTATTTGGTTAATGTTGTGCACCACTGAGACATTGTCTCAAATGATAGCTTTTATTGCCGCAGTAGACAGACAGATAAGGCACAGACTAGGTCGCTAGTACCTCCAAATGAGAGACTACCTGTATAATGAGTATTCCAGTATTTTGTATTTTGTAATGTAATGTATGTTCACTGTATGTACATATTGTTTTTAGTTTTGAGCAGTTGTAAATAAAAATTGTACATTGAAGTTGTAAAGTAAATTATGAGATATTTTGACTTGTAAAAAATTGTATTATATTTCTTTATCTCAGTCCTTGAAAAATTACTGTGAATTTGACTTGAGAACTGTGTTGGGTTGAGAAAAATGTTGAAGTTGAGATTTGGAAATTTATTGAAGTGTTTTTCACAGGTTTTCTGAAGAACTGTTTTATCCAAAATACAGATGGCACTCTGCCAAAATTTTTACAGAAATTCCAAATAATTCAAATGTGTTAGTTCTATCACTACAATTTAAAAAGGTTTTTAATACCTGTAAATAGTGCTCACCATGGTAAAAGAAGTAAGAAAAGTTTTTAAAATCCCTTGTAGTGTATTTAATGGATTATCAGTAGACGGAGTTAGTAATTCATTAGGTATACTACGGGATCATGTTATGCCTTATAGAGGGGTAGGGTGTGACATTATATTTAAACACTTTAAATGTAAATTTAACTTATATTATGCATCTAATAACCTAGATTTGGTTTCAAGCCATGCTAGGGACTTTGCAATCTAATTGCAAACCAAACCTATTTAATGAATTAATTAAACTCTTTAATTAATTAATTAAATCATATTTAACTTGGTGATTACTTGTGTATGTGTGTGACTCACTAGGCTCATCACTAATTGGCAATAAGATATGATATCAACTCTTAATATCATCAGAACTCTTTCTTACCATAAATGATTTCTCTAAATCATTTTATGCAGCTCATAGACTATGGTTAACACCTAGCATAGCATGCCATAGCCACCCAATCAGTAATAAGGTTTACCTTAAATGAACCTACAATCATATGTTACCATGCACTAGAATCTCTCTGTTGCAAAATCCCAATTCGAGCTGGAGTCATAGTTTATGTCAAACCCTATTTGCTATGAATATTATGTTCTCTTTTAATTTCAATTCTTGATTAAAAAGATTTTCTCATTAGAAACTCTTTTCTGATTAAATCTATCTGTCCTGGCCAAGAACTTGAAACATCAAGAACAATTAAATGAACATAGGATTTTATCCCTATTTACTTAGGGTAACAGATTCCATCTTGATCAACACCCACCTCCATATATAACTAGTAGGAGCCAACACATCCCTATATACCCATACACAGTACAAGTATGAAAGCAGTATCAAACTCAAACCACCTATATACAAGATAATTGTGCTATCTCAAGTCTAAAGATTATATGCACTGATATGATTTATGACAATGCATTGACAAGAGTAAACTCTATGTGTTTGTCATAAATGCCACTGGTTCGGCCTACTTATCATGCATAAGTGCCTATCATGTTTGTTATATAGCATGAGACTCACCATTCCATCTTATTTATATCTCATATAAATACATTGGGAACAAACATGAAAATAATCTTTCTGGATAAGTCATGTCCTTATTGTGAAGTATCCTTGATTGTGAACCAATTTATAATACTTTGTGCTAGAAATACTGTTACTCATATTCTTAACAACTTAATAATAGAATTTCTAACACAATATCAATGGACCTTTTCTATTACACATAAATATATTATGTAAACAGAAAAGTGAAAATGCCTTTTATTAATAAAATATGTACAAAATACATACTAAATGATATACTCTAGGGCATACTATTAATAGAATTTTCTATAAATTTGCGAAAATTTGAATTAATCAAAATTTCGATAAATGACATAAATGGTATAAGTTTCACTTAAAAGCCTTTTAATCAATAAATCAAGAACTGTAATTGAGATAAGATAAGATAAGATACGGTGCTCCAGCACATTGTGTGATATGCCTTACTCAGCTACACTATAGACGAGTGAGGGGTGTCACAGTTTCTGTACAACTGCTCGAATGTAATTACATACATATAACTACATGATTACATCAAAACCTAATGTACAAGGGTATGCCTACAATATACCCAAAGATAGTTCCAACACGTCTTCAAGTCACAGCTTCAAGTGATGTCACTTAGCTACTTTATATTTTCTTTCACCTGCGATAGCATACAAAGCTATCGCTGAGCAGTGAACTCAGTGGTGCAGAACTAATAATTTAAAATGTAATACAAAATATACTTTGACAAATCATAACAAGATATTGGAAATATTTAAATTCTTCATGATTCATAAAATCAAGTCAGTATTTTTAATAAAGTAAATCATTTATTTAAATGACATTTGACCAAACAATCAAAATTTACCAAATCATAAATATACATTTGAAATATTCACAATAATTTATGGGAATAAATATTTAACTTCACTCAAAAGGAAACACAAAAGTACAAATCAATTGTTATAACCAATTTCTTTTAGTTCATTTATGCATAAAATTTCCTCTTTAAAACACAATTGCTCACTTCAAAATCCATTCTTATTCTCACCAATCTAATGCAAGACAAATCCGTAAGGGCCATCTCTAAAAATTCATCTCACCTCTTGTAACACCCCAATTTGCATAGCCTAGTATATATCATTGTTCCAGTGATCGGTGTCGATTCAGACAAGTAAGAGGATTAAAACCACATCTAAGACACCTAGATAAGCCCTAAACACAAATAATTAGTAATTGCCAAATAGTTAAGAATAAATAAGAAAAACAGAACATAAAAAGTTAAATGAGTTAGGAGTTACAACGATGGGTGACCTTCTCGGGAATGACTGCAAGGTCAGTCTAAACTCAAATTTCGAACCGTAAAATGTGACGCCGCGGTCCTTAGGACCATTGCGAATACAGTGAAAAAGAGAAAATCATGAAAAAGAGTTGTTAAGTAGGTCAAATAATTAGGTCAGGGATCTAAAAGAAATATCGAATAACTTGTAAACTGGATTCAACCAGCGAGGGGCAATTTGGTCAATTCACCCCTAGAGCTGACTCCTGACCTAACTGTCCAATAAAATTGGAGAAAAGAAAATTTTGGGATCAAAAATTAAATTAAAGAACTATTGAAAAATTAATAAAAATGAAAAAAGAAAAGAAAAAAGTTTTATTACATCACCTTGATCAAAATCAATTTTTATTTACCCACTTTATTTGACCAAGTCAAATAAGACTAAAAGGCATAAAATAAACATAAAATTGAAAAAAAAAAAAACAAATTACTCTTCTTCTTCTTTGGTGTGCCTCCCCACATCTTTCTCTCCATTGAAGAATTCCATGGAAGCTTGATCTCAAGCTTGAGTTCACCCAACTTAACCCTACCTTATGCCAAATTCTTCCATAAAAACTTGTTAGAACAACTTGAGAAAGAGATTGAAGAAGGAAAGAAAGGGAATAAGGGAGTGAAATTGAAGAATTGAAATTCAAGTGAGGTAAGCAATTTACTTTGAAAATTTTGGTTTCTTATTTGTGTGTTTAGCTCAAGTAACTTAGATATTAACTTAAAATCAAAAGATTGTTGAGGGACCAAATAGAAAATTTGTCCAACTAGGGTTAGAGTTTGATATGAATGAGTTTGATGGTTTTGAATGTTTATTTGAAGTGAATTAGGTATGTAGAACATGAATACACACTTTAAATTGCATTAGATTGAACTTTGTGTGTAGCTAGGGTTTTGAACATGTGAAAAATTGAAGAAAAATTTAAGAATTTGCCAATGATGTAGTTGACCTTATTTGAGTTGAGAAATGGTCAATTGTGACCAATTGCGGTGTGTATGAATTGTTGGAACCAAGTTTCAATTTAGATTAGTGAGGGTCAATCTGCAGGCAGCTTGACCTAGGTCCCTTTCAGGGACCAAAACTAAAAATTTACCAACCTAATTGGTGTGAAGCCAATTGGAAATGAAACTAGACACAAAATGGCACATTTTTTATTCAGGAATCATGCCTAGAAAGTGACCATAACTTAGTGAACAATTAGGCCAAATTCGGACTTGGGCAAATTGACCTGTACAAAAATGACCAAATGAATTGTAGTTACGTAAATGACCATAACTTGGTCTAGAAAGGTCCAAATGACCTGAATTTTTATCAGTAGAAAGATGAGACATAGCCCTATAACTTTTATGAAGAAACCAAACCCAAATTTTGATCATAACCTGTTTGAAAATCCACCTGCAGTCAACCATAAAAGTTACCAAAATCTAGAATTTACCCAGAATTCTGGGTAACCCCAAATCCGGCCAGCTATGTTCAAATTGCTATAACTTAGGCTAAAAAACTCCAAATGGAGTGATTCAAAAAGGGAAATAAATTTAAGACAATAAGGAACAACTTCTATGAACAAAACTTAGCTAAATTATCACAGCAATATAACCAATAGAATAGTGCAAAACTGAACACCAAAACTGAAATTTTAAAATTTGTGCCTAAGAGACTTGAAGTTTGAGAAAACAACCAAAACCAACAAATTAAGTAATCAAATTGTGGTATGTGGGTGAAATTAGTATTTTCATACCTATTAAGCATTAGAAAGTCAACAAATTGACTTAAATAGTATCATGAATAGTAACCCTGAAATACAAATTTCAAAGAACGTCAAATTAAGCATATTAAAATTAGATTTGAAATTATTTTTGGACTTATGATAATTTATGATACTGAAACATTGTTAAATTGTGTGTTTCAGTGGAAAAGAATACCGGGAAAGAACCCGAAATATCGAGTCAAGGCCAAGAGGTGACTTGTATAAGGTTTGTGCACAACATAGAATTTCTGTAAATTTTCTTCTATAAATTGTTTTGAATGAACTATGGTATTAAATTGTGAATTAATTGTATTGAAATGTTTATTATGCTTTTGACTTAAATTGTTGAAAGTTTACTTATATGTGTTTGAAATGGCAATAAATGTTTAGTAAATTGCTAAGACATTTTTGAAACCACAGTGTCATGACCATATATTTGAATGTCTCACTAGCATGACTAGTGGGAGAAATTAGTTTCGAATTTTGATTCTCTCTCTAGCTGAAGTGTTGAGGTGTGTGCCAGTAGAGGAAGAAACTGAATGGGTACCCATATATTTGAGCTAGCTAGCCTTGTGATTTCTCATAAGCCTCCGGCTATTGAGATGAATATGTTTTGAATGGCATGATATAACTGTGTGTTTTTATGAAATTAATTTGAGAATTCCTAAATGAAATTGTTGGACTAAAAGTTTATAAATCATGTTTTGCATATGTCTTCCATTTTCAGCAATGTGTTTGAATAAGTAAGATTTAAATTATGCATAAATATTATTTTAGTATGTTGTGCACCACTGAGTCATAGTACTCAGTGATTGCTATTATTGTTGTTGCAGATATAGAGACTAGAGGAGCAGTAGAGTGAGCTGCTGAGGATCTTGAAGCCACCTTTCCTGAAGTTTTGTTGGGTATAATTTTATACCCTAAATGTAATATTTATATTTGTGTAACTGTATGTATATGTAAAAACTGATCATGAGCAGTTGTATAAAGTTGTAATAATATCATTTTGGATTTGCTAATGTAAAATGGTTGATAAATGTAATTTGTTTTTACTTTAATGAAAAATGAATGGAAATATTGAGTTGTGCATTATTGATTTGAATTTTGGAGTCTGACAAATGATGTTGAAGTTTGTTGTGGTAGTTGTTGAATTGATGAAAAAGAATTGTTAGAAGTGTTTTTATAGGTATTTGAAGAATTGTTTTCTTAAAATGCAGACGACACTCTGCCAAAATTTTTTCTAAAATTTGTGTAAAAATAAAATGGACAAAAATTTAAACTAGTTTTTAAACTTCTATTAAATGTAAGAAAATGCTCACCACTTCTAAAAAGTAAGAAAATGATTTTAAAATTCCTTGTAGGGTACTTAATGAGTTATCGGTAGGTGAAGTTCGGTAATTTATTAGGTATTCTACAGGATCATGTTATGCCTTATAGAGGGGTAAGGTGTGACATGTTTTTGTGGTATCAGAGCAAATTTTTTGAAATATGTTTTAACTTGTGAATTTGTGTCTTTTCTTTGCTAAGTACAACCGCTCAATGTCCTTATTTGTTACATACAGTGCATTACATCGTAAATATGAACTAACGGAGGGAATCTCCTTGTGTTATTTATTCAAGAGATATCTTAACTCCAATTTGAAATGGAACAAAGGGATCACTCTGTTGAGCAGTCTGTAGAGGCTAAGGCCCAAGGGGAAGCCCCAGCTCTCCAAAATGTCAGTGGGTCAATGGCACCAGCCCCAGAAATGCCACGATTTCTGCAGATTCGCCTGAGATGGCTGCAATGTTCCAACAAATGGCTGGAAGCATGCCTACCCAAGCTCCACCTTAGAAACCTGTTGTGCAAACATGGCCTCCAGCCAGGCAGTATGACAAGCTACTTAAGTATGGGGCTGCAGAGTTTAAAAGTACAGTCGACCATTTAAAGGCATAGCAGTGGTTGGAGAGAATGGATAGAGTGTTTAAGAAGCTAGACTACCCAAATAAACTAAAATTTGAATACTCAGTGTCCTTATTGCAAGGGGATGCGTATGACTGGTGGAAGACCATCCCCTACAGTTTGGCAGAACCACTGGTATTGAGTTGGGACGACTTCATCAGAGAGTTCAGATAGAAATATATCCCAGATGCATATGTGGATCAGAAACTGCAAGAATTTCTGAGTCTGAAGCAAGGGAGTAAATTAGTGGCAGAATATGAGAGGGAGTTCTCCCGCTTAGCCACTATGCTGGGAGTCTCCTGTCTACTAGCAAAGAAAGGTGCAAGAGATTTGAGACGGGTTTGAAGCCCAGCCTACGAATGCAAGTAGTGGGATTCAGACACAGTAACTTCTCTGAGCTCATATCTCAGGCACTTGAGTTGGAAAGGATTGAATTAGAAGCGACCCTAGCAAAAGAAAAATCTGAGAAGACTGAAAAATCAGAGAAAGATAAAGAGGAAAAGTCAGTAGAGTAAAGTCCCAGTGGTACATCTAGAAAAAAGAAGAAATTTGGGGGACCTAGCAGAGGTAGAGGAGGAAGGTTTGGAAGGGGAAGATTCTCTGCACAGAGACCCCCTAGATCTGGACAGCAGTCGACCAGGGGTTCATATCCTCCCCACCCCTGTGAGACTTATGGCAAGATTCATGGGGGAGAATGCTATTGGGCAATAAGAGCTTGCTTTAACTGTGGAGGCAAGGGCCATCTTACTAAGGACTGCACCAATGCCCCTAGATTTGGGCTAGCTCCTACTACTGCAGAAGGGTTTGTTCAGGGTCCTGCTATTAGAGGTTCACAACCGGTTAGCAGAGGAAGAGGCAGAGGTAGAGGCAATGCTTTTGGCAGTCAAGGTACTGTTAGCCAGTCAGCACAAGGGAGTGCTCCAGCCAGGGTTTACACAATGAGACAACGGGAAGAGGCTGAGACTTCTGATGTGGTAGCAAGTACATTCTCTATCTCTCATCAAGATGTATTTGTACTGTTTGATCCGGGTTCAACCCACTCATGTGTTAGTGCTAGCATAGTCAGTTCACTTGCTGTTCTGTGTGCCAAAATGGATTTTGAAGTGCTAGTAACTAGTCCATTATTGTCCTTTGGTGATCCAAGGACACACTTTTCTGTCAGATTTGATTGAAATGCCCTTTAGAGATTATGATATCATCTTAGGTATGGATTGGTTAGCCAGGCATCATGCCATGATTGACTGTAGACTGAAGACAATCACTTTTAGTCTCCCTCTGTACGGTGACGTGGTAATACATGGGGAGAGGCAGTTACTGCCATTAAACATCATTTCAGCTGCACTAGCCAGAAGAATGATCAGAAAGGGGTGTGAAGCATACTTGGCACATGTGATAGACACCCAAATGGGGAGTCCAGCACTAAGGGACAGCCCTACCGTATGTGACTTTTCGGATGTGTTCCCTAATGAGTTGCTAGGATTACCTCCGGAAAGAGAGGTGCAGTTTGAGATTGATGTTATGCCTGGTGTGGACCCAATCTCGACAACACCATATCGAATGGCACCAGCAGAATTGAAATAGTTGAAAGTACAGTTGCAAGAGCTACTTGATAAGGGTTTTATCCACCCTATGAAGCAACGGAAGCGTGAAAAACACAAGATTATACCATTGAATTCAAAAATTTTCACCTAGGGTCACAAGCACCATGCAAGATTTATTTTTATCTATTTGATTTCAATGATAAACAACATATTAAAACTCTTTTAATATGTTTTTGGATCTGTATTTGCCATTTAAGATTTTAAAATTAATCAGATTAATTTTAGAACCCTAGATTAAATCAAGAACGATTACACTAACCTCTTGATGTGTCAGCAATGTCTGCGCTTTGAGATTCGTCTTGAGGACACGGATGTTGTCCCTCTAGCTTGTCCACACCAAGAACACCTATGGCAGCCCTTGAATAGCTTCTAAAGCTTTTTCTATTAATTAGAAAATCAAGTTCTGCCTTTTAAGAGATTAAAGATGTAAACAGGACACTAGAAACAATTTCTAGCGTTCTTAATTCAAGAGATTGATGGCTAATCTCTTTGAATTGATGAGAGATGAAGAAGAATAGCTGGAGAGGCTCAAAGTGGCGTGACAAATGAGAGGAGAGGCTGCTGGTTATGTTTTCTTTTCATAACCACACTTAAATAGCTAGGTTAACACATCAAACCCTAGCCACATGTCACCTTTTGATTAGCTCTAGGTTTAAGTGACCCAATCACATTGTGCCAAGTGTCAAACCTATATTTAATCTTGATTTTAATCATCTTACATGATTAAAAATATTTGGCAAGCTTATGTGTTATGCCATGTGTCACCATCTCATGGTGCCACGTGTCACACTGCAAAATGACCAAAATGCCCCTGTGTCTTAATTTTGAGTTCTTAACCCAAAATAATTATTTTCTTCTTCTAATTAATTTATGTCAAATATAAATTAATTAATTAATCTCTATTAATTAATTTCTCATCAATTAAATTCATATTTAAAAACTTTAAATATAAATTTAATTTATACTACATCCAATAATCTAGATTTGGTTTCAAGTCATGCTAGGGACTTTGCAATTTTATTGCAAAAAATCTATTTAATTAATCAATTAAACTCTTTAATTAATTAATTAAATCATATTTAAATAGGTGATAACTTGTGTATGTGTGTGACTTACTAGGCTCATCACTAATTGGCAATGAGACATGATATCAACTCTTAATATCATCAGAACTCTTTCTTACCATAAATGATTTCTCTAAATCATTTTATGAACCTCATAGACCATGGTTAACACCTAGCATAGCATGCCATGGCCACCCAATTAGTAATAAGGTTTACCTTAAATGAACCTATAATCATATGTTACCATGCACTAGAATCTCTCTGTTACAAAATCCCAACTCAAAAGCTTGAGTCATGGTTTATGTCAAACTCCTTTTGCTATGAATATTATGTTCTCTTTTAATTCCAGTTCTTGATTAAAAGATTTTTCTCATCAGAAACTCTTTTCTGAATAAATCTATCTGTCCTTGACAGGAACTTGAAACATCAAGAACAATTAAATGAACATAGGATTTTAACTCTATTTACTTAGAGGAACAGATTCCATCTTGATCAACACCTACCTCCATATATAACTAGCAGGAGCCAACACATGCCCATATACCCATACATAGTACAAGTATGAAAGCGATCAAACTCAAACTACCTATATACAAGATAAGCGTGCTATCTCGTGTCTAAAGATTATATGCATCGATATTATTTATGACTAAACATTGACAAGTGTAAACTCCATGTGCTTGTCATAAGTGTCACTGTTTCGGCCTACTTATCATTTATAAGTGCCTATCATGTTTGTTATATGGCATGAGACTCATCATTCCATCTTATTTATATCTCATATAAATAACTTGGGAACAAACATGAATACAATCTTTCTGGATAAGTCATGTCCTTATTATGAAGTATCCTTGATTGTGAACCTATTTATGATACTTTGTGCTAGAAACATTGTCACTCATATTCTTAACAACTTAAGAATAATATTTCTAACAAAATATCAATGGACCTTTTCTATTACACATAAATATATTATGTAAACGAAAAGTGGAAATGCCTTTTATTAATAAAATATATACAAGATACATACTAAATGATATGCTCTAGGGCATACTACTAACACCCTAGTGTGTCATCTTGGGGAGCGCCAGTGTTGTTCGTAAAGAAGAAGGATGGCACTCTCTGCTTATGTATTGATTATCAGCAGTTGAATAAGGTGACAATAAAGAAAAATATCCATTGCCCCGCATTGATGACTTGTTTGACCAATTGAGGGGTGCAACTGTGTTCTCCAAAATTAACTTGAGATCAAGTTATTATCAGCTGAGAGTACAAGAGCAGAGTATTCCTAAAACTGCCTTTAGAACCCGCTATGGCCATTATGAGTTCTTAGTCATGCCATTCGGGTTAACTAATGCTCCTACTGCTTTTATGGATCTGATGAACACTATCTTCAGACCATAACTCAACTAGTTTGTTGTGATATTCATAGATGATATAGTGGTCTATTCGAGGAGTGCATAAGAGCATGATAGACATTTTCGGATTGTACTGCAAACTTTAAGGGAGAAATAGCTATACACCAAATTGTCAATGTGTGAGTTTTGGCTGAAAGAAATATCCTTCTTGGGGCACGTAGTATCGGTAGAGGGCATTAAGGTAGATCCAAGTAAGATAGAAGCTATCCTTAATTGGAGACCACCCATAAATATCACTGAGATTCGTAGTTTTCTGGGTTTAGCTGGATACTACCACCGATTTGTGAAAGGGTTCTCCATGTTGGCATCTTCATTGACCAAATTACTTCGAAAAGATGTGAAATTTCAGTGGACGGATAAATGCCAATAGAGTTTTGATGAGTTGAAAAGATGTTTAATTGAAGCTCCAGTCCTTACTTTATCTACCCCGGGTAAAGAGTACATTGTTTACAGTGATGCTTCTCATAATGGGTTAGGCTGTGTAATGATACAAGAATGAAATGTCATTGCCTATGTATCATGCCAGCTGAAGCAACATTAGAGAAATTATCTGACACATGAATTGGAGCTAGCAGCTATTATGTTCGCTCTTAAGATCTAGAGACATTATTTGTATGGGGAGAAGTGCTACATCTACACAGATCATAAGAGTTTGAAGTATCTGGGCACTCAGAAGGAGTTGAATTTGAGACAGAGGAGATGGTTAGAGTTAATAAAAAACTATGATTATCTGATAGACTATCAGCCAGGGATAGGTAATATTGTGGCTGACGCCTTAAGTTGCAAGACTATGGCAAGTCTACGGGTTTCTCCTTTGTCTATGGTATATGAGTTGAGAGTATTGCATGGCAGCTTAGAGATTAATGATGAGGGGCAAACAGCAGTTGCATGGCATGTATAACCAGTGTTGATTGATCAGATCAGAATGATTGCTCAGAATGATCAGAAGTATCAGAAGCTGTTAGATGAAGTCAGACAGGGTAAGAAACCAGAATTCTCAGTGAAAGATGATGGTATACTACTTCACTAGGGCAGAATGTGTGTTCCTAATGATGTTGACTTAAGGCAGATCATTTTAAAAGAAGCACATGAGTTTCCTTTTGCTATGCACCCTGGTGGTGCAAAAATGTATAGAAGGCTGAAATAACATTACTGGTGGATGGGTATGAAAAGAAATATAGCAGAATTTGTTTCCAAATGCCTAACTTGTCAGTAAGTGAAGGCAGAGCATCAAGTACCAATTGGTTTGTTACATCCATTACCAGTACCGGAATGGAAATGGGAAAAAATAACTATGGATTTTGTGATGGGACTTCCGAAGAAACAGAAGAGTCATGATGCAGTATGGGTCATTGTTGACAGACTGACCAAGTCTGTAACACCCCTCTCCCGTCTACAGTGTAGTCGAGTAAGGTGTGCTATATTCCGTGCCGGAGCACCTTATCCTGTCTTATCGTTACAATATTAATTTAATGTCCATTTAATTTTATTATTTCACTTGTAGAAATTTTATTTTATTTTATTTTATTTTTATGGAGACCCAGACAGAGTCCCCTCTATTCCATTAGTGCATTGTGGGTTTCATGTTACCTGTTAAAACAATTTATATCCATTTCATCATGTCACTTCTTATGCTCATATCAGTTTCAAGAAAATAAATTACATTTCATTCATATAAAGTTTACATATACAATAGTTTACAATTTATATACAATCCAAATTTATTTACATCATTTAATTACATACAATATTAAAATGCAAAATCTAATATGTACAAGAGCCCTACCAAACACAACTGATGAGGTGATAACCACTATGTAGCAGATCTGATCAAGGTCCTATCTAAGCTCTACTGTTGCTACTGCTATGGCTCTCCTGTACCTACGCATGGTAAGAACCAACGCGCTAAGCATAATGCTTAGTAGTGCATATATTGAAATAAAAATAAACAAATAACTGAAATAATTATTCTACGTGTATTCTTATAAGGAAATATAAAATTTTATGAATTTCTAGGTCTTTTACATGTTTATAGAACTTTGGACAAAATAAATTAATCGAAATTTTTTTTTATCATGTATCTTATGTTTAATTCAATGAAGTTCACCTTAACAATCTTCTCATGTATTTATTTCAATTAAAGATTTCTTCTCATTTTTGTACCCAAGTAACCTACGATAGATTATAAAGACTGGATACACGGGAGTATATAAGTTAGACATCCGTATGTCTATCATGTATACAATGGTCATGTTAGGCACAAGGCCAGTGGGCAGGCATAAGCCAGTAATAATAATAATAGGCATTATAGCCATCGAGCAGGCATAAAGCCAGTAGAACAATCATATTAGACATATGTTGTCCATTAATGATCTTTCCCTGTGGGCAGTACTGTAGTTTATAATCCCTAATTGGTGTACCAATCGATCCACACTATATAAGTAAGTCTAGGTACACTTTAGGCAAATTCATATTATTAAGTATTTATAGTTTCATATTATGTGCTAGTTATATTTAATAACATTTTCATATTACTTATGATGGGAACATAAGTCCCTCATGTACATTCATGTCACATTTATGTCTAAGAATTCATTTTGATTAACTTTATATCATGTAACAAGTCATTTTTGGAACCTTTCTCAAGGTCCAGGTTTGGGTATCTTAAGTTCATCTAGCAAATTGATTGAGATGTAGCCACTGTTTGGCCATATATTCTTCATGGAAATTGTTCCTCTGTGAGTTATCTTTGTTTTTCCTTTTTAATCATGCCATTTGGGCTTTTAGAACTCAAGTTATGGTCAAATAACCATAACTGGTTCACTTCCTAATTCTAGTTCCTTGACTAGGTAGATTTTGTAATTGCATTTTACAAATTTTATTAAATAAGTTACAGTCACTTTTAAGTCTAGTGTTCTTCATAGGATTTGTTTCCCTATTTCTTATGGTCACTCAAAAATTTGAATCACAATTTTCATAATTTTTTAGAATTAGTTATAGCCAAATCACTGGACTGGACTCAGGTACCCTGTGTCTTTAGGGTTCTAGTTCAGGTCAGTGACTGCGAGTGGATTTTTAAAATTCTTACATTCATAATTTGAAGAAGATTTCTAAAACAAAGTTAGATCCCTATGTCTTAGGTTTCTGAAAAGGTATGGCTCATCCTAAATGGAGTTTTCTAGTGAAAGTTATGCTATAAACACTAATCCTGGGTCAGATGAAATTGGGTAAATTTCTTAGTTTGGATGTACTAAGTCCTTTTAAGCATTTGACCTAATTCCTTTGGGTTCTGGGTTTTGGTCAAAAGACCAATATTGTAGACCTATGTCTTATAAAACTTTTTCCATTGGTTTCATTGCATTTGGATTTTTATAAACCAAGTTATGGTCATTTTGCCAAAACTGGTCGGGTGAGCTTTAGTCCAGGAAATTCTGGGCAGAATGGTTTTGATCAGTTTGGTGACCTCATTTGGGCCAGCAATTTCATTTGGTTAGAGGCATTTCTGGGCTTGGTGTTCTTATGAAAGTTGTAGTCCTATGTCTAATCTTTCCAATGACACAAAAATCTGGTCATTTAGACTTGTCTAGAGGAAGTTATGGCCATATGAACATGTACTATTCACTGTTCATTTGGTCAATTTTCTGGGTTCAATGTATGGACGTCCGGATTGGGATAGTAAATTGGTCAACTTATAGATAGAATTTGGGCATAGTTTCTTCATGAAAAATGGGGCATTGTGTCCTAGGTTTCATCTCCAATTGGCCTCACACCAAATGGAGCAACACAACTCTAGTTATAACTCAAAAAATGCACTGGACTCAAAGGTCCGAATTTCCTGCATAAGAATCAACACTCCCAAATTCAATTCTCCCAACTCCACAAACTTCATTTGACATACATGACACTTCTAATAGTCATTAAATCATCTCAACATCATCAAACCACAACTCTTATCATGGCTGCCGAAATTTAGTAATTTCCTATCCCTATGAATTTCTTTTAATTTCATATAATCTAACTTACTTTTAGCAAGCTTGTGATGCTTAGAAAAGAAATAGAAATGAATTTGTCACACCCTACCCCTTTGTAAAGCATAACATGATCACGCAGTATACCTAATGAATTACCAACTCCGTCTACTGATAACCCATTAAATACACTACAAGGGATTTTAAAAACTTTTCTTACTTCTTTTACAGTGGTGAGCATTATTTACAGGTGTTAAAAACTTTTGTGAACTGAAGTGAAACATCTAACTCATTTGGATTATTTGGAATTTCTGTAAAAATTTTGACAGAGTGCCATCTGTATTTTGGCTAAAACAGTTCTTCAGAAAACCTATAAAAAGCACTTCAATATATTTCCAAATCTCAACTCCAACATTTTCTCAACTCAAATTCAGAGTAATTTTTCAAAGACTGAGATAAAGGAAATATAATACAATTTTTACAAGCCAAAATAAGTCATAATTAATTTACAACTGCAAGGTACAATTTTAATTTACAACTGCTCAAAACCAACAACAATATGTACATACAGTGAACATATATTACATTACAAAATATAAAATGTGGTATACTCGTTATACCCGAAAAATCTCTCGCTGGAGGTACTAGCAGCCTAGTGCATACATGCAATCTGTCTACTGCGGCAATAAAAAAGTCATTTGAGACAATGTCTCAGTGGTGCACAACATTAACCAAATACAATTTAAATCACAATTCATAAGTCATGTAAATAGTGGATACTTAAAACTATAGTTAAATTCAAGACAATAATGTCATAAGGAATTTAACACAATATTACAATAAATCTCAGTAATCAAAACATAGCTAAATTCAAAAGACAGTGAATGTCAATAAGAATTTAAACTCATTTTACAATCTTACAATATGCATCAATAAATCACACACAGCTTTAATCATGTTCCCAAGTTCAATTCATCCCAAAAGCCGATGGCTAATGAGGTATTCAATTCATCCCAAAAGTCAATGACTAATGAGGAATAACATAGCTAGCTAGCAAAAATATGAGTACTCATTCTATTCGTTCTCAACAGGCACACACCTCAACACTTCAGCCAAAGAGGGAATTTAATTCATCCCACTAGACAAGCTAGCGAGGAATACAATCAATGGACATGATAGCTGTGGTTTCAAACCAATTATAGTGCTTTTCAAGCAATAAGTATGCATCAAATATCATTCAAACCATTTTTCACAATTTCACAACTTAAAACAATAATATGCAAATAGTCATAATTTATTTCAATTGAAAATAATTCAAAAGAAATAGTTGTTGTGCACAAACCTCGATAAGCGTCTCTCGATGCGGACACGATTTTCTTCCCTTTTCCTGAGTCTTTGGTAACTGAGAAACACAATTTGAAGTGTTTCAGTACTAAATTAAACTGTCTCTAACGATAATGTTCGATAAGTAATTCACTGAAGGCTATTATTTGCTCAATCACCTAATATACCGACCCTCGATGCGTTTTAGGTAAATTAGGTTTTAGTGTCATTAATATGTCACATTCGATAGGGTTTTAGGGTTGGTACGTTTTGCAAACTCATTTCCTTGTTTAGTGCATTTTAATGCAACTTCTTTGGATTCGGGATACTAGTTTGACCTAGCCGGACGACCTAGTTCCCTCGGTTTTCGGGTTTCGGTAAAAACTACAAACTTGTAGATCTATGTCTTATGGAACGCGGGGCAAAATTTTAGGTCATTCTGAGTTAAGTAGACCAAGTTATGGTCATTATACTATTGCTGGTCAAATGGCATCAAATTAGGTCAATTTGGTCAACTTTGGTTCGGCCAGTTTTTGGACCCGAACTTGTGCAAGCTGTTTGACTTGCTTATGGTCATTTCTTGGCTTTGGTGTCTTCACAAGACTTGTAGGTATGGATCTTAACTATTCATGGTTAAAATTTCAGGTCAATTGGACCTGTTTTGAGTGAGTTATGGCCTAAACACTAACTGCTGCCCAATTGGTCAGTTTTTAAGTTTCAATTGCACTTAATCCGAATTGGTCATTTTTCATGCCACATTGCAAGCAGAATTTTGGTATGCTTTCTCAATGAAAGTTGGCACATTTTGTGCCTAGTTTCACCTCCAATTGGTCTCATACCAATTGAGGTTACACATTTAAAGTTATAGGCTAAAATGCATACTGCCTTAATCACATTGCTTAAACATACATCAATTACACCCTTACCTTACTATATGTTCACTTCCCTTACCAATTCTGTTTTGGTACATTACCAAAACCATATTCCACTTCACTTTAATATCACTTTGGGCAGATTACAATTATCCTTAATACACCAATTAAAACTCAAATTTATAAAGTCTAAGTACAATCACATATTCACCTAAACATTACTCATTCTTACATACACTTTACACAATCAATCTATATACATATCCATCAATCCTTAATGTCAATATTTTGCCAATACCTTCATGAACACATACATTTATCCAAGAGTCCCAAGGCTGCCGAAAATGTTCCTCAATACCAAAGTGTCCTCCAATTCGTCAATTTCCATTCCAAGTGCAAAATCACCATATACATATGGAATAATTTACTAGGATATTAAATCCCCTAATCAACATCATTTCTCATCAAATATATGTCAAAAATGAACACATCAATAACTTCTCAAACTTGAAAATTTTCTTCACAAATCCAACACCCATAACATGTACACAAAGTTTAACAAAGCAATCTTAAAAAATGTAAACTTACCTATGTTTAGGACTTGTTAAACCTTCACCAAACTTCTTGACTTTAGTATCAAACTCTTCCTTATGATGTGTAGACAATCTTTAATGAAGAAATCTAGGTGATTGGAAGTGAAATGAATGGGTTAGGAGAGCTTAAAGAAAACGGCAATGGAGGTTTTCTTGGTTCTTCAATTCGGCTAGGTTTAGTGAAATGAAAAAGATGAGGTATTCAGCTTGGATAATGGAATTACAGCTGCCATTTAGTGTTTAATTAAATCCCTAGACGTCCACTCACAAAATTTAAATCATATTATAAGCTTAATTCTCACTTATTCCACATTAAACCCTTAATTCTTACTATTTACTTTAGGTACCACCAAATTAAATATTCATTTTATTTTCTAAGTGTAATATCATTTATTTTTAATGGAAATTTAGGTCAAAAGACAATTTGGGATGTCAAATGACTATAATGCCCCTGTTCGGGTTGCATTCCCGATTTTTCGGTAATACCGAGTTTTGTCTGTTTTTCGATTTCTCACTTTTCTTTGTACTAATTATTTAATTTTTCTTTGATCTTTCTGATGAGATTTATTCTTCAATAAGGGTCTATTTAAGTCCTAAAAATGTTTTCCAGGGTTCCTCGCAGTCCAGGGCCAGTCAACGGTCCACGCCGTGACTTCCCGGTGTAGTCACCCATCGCTAGGGTTTCGGCTCACTCAACTTGGTTACATTTTTTGCTATTATTTTTCCTTTGTTTTTCTTGTATTTTCTTTTCTTTTATTTCATTATTTTATGTCTCCTCACTTATAATGAAGTGTAATTCTAGGCATCCTAGCTGTCCGAACAACACTGGTCACGAGGCGTGAGCACTACTCTAGAACTTAGGGTGTTCTGAGAATTAGTGCACTAACCTCTTTAACCACTTTCTTGGCTTGTTAAAACTTTGAATTTTCTTCACTTTATGACAATCAAAATGTTCCTCTTGATGTGGAGATTAATTTTCATGAAGGGTGTTTAGGGTTTTGGGGTGGAAAGCTTAGGGAAAATCAAGCTTAAAGCTTGATGAAAATGGAGAAAGGGAGCTCTAATGGTGGCTGGCCTATAGGAGAGAGAAGATGAGGAAGATAAAATCAGAAATTTTAGTCAATTTTTGTCTCATTTTAACTCTTCTTATCTCTTTATAATAGTAGTTTAATTCTTATTGGTTAGGCTTTTAATTATGATGTCATTATTTCTATTTACTTTTCTTCTTTTCTTTTCTTTTCTTTTCTCATCTCATTTCCATATTCAAATTTCATGTTTTTAATTCATTTTATATATTTTAATCTCTCTTATTTTAATTGACACTTAGGTCAAAATTCAACTCTAGGGTTGAAATGACCAAAAAAGCCCTTCATTTGACTTATCGGGTTATTTTTGTCTATACTGATAAATAAATTTTCCTGGATTTTCTTTGATATTTTTAATGCCATTTATACCTCATTAACCCTTAAATTAAGTCCTGAAAATTATCTCTCGGGATTCCTCACTTGTCAGGGTCGATGCGTCTTTCCGATACTTCCCCGTACGGTCACCCATCACTGTGACCCTGGCTCGTTTAACCGAGTTGTACTTCATTTCTTTTACTTTTCTTTAATTTTAGTTAGTCTATATTCAATCAATTTATGTTTCCTCACTCTAGTTTGAGTGTAGTTCTAGACATTCAGACTGTCCAGACAGAAAATTAGTCATCGGAATAGTAGGATGCATGGACTACCTAAAGTGAGGTTGTTACAAAGTCTGCTCATTTTTTGCCTGTCCAGATGGACTATAGTTTAGAAAGATTGGCCAAGTTGTACATTGATGAGATAATAAGACTGCATGGAGTGCCAGTATCTATCGTATCAGACAGAGATCCTAGGTTCACTTCTAGATTTCGGGGTAGTCTTCAGAGAGCCCTAGGAACTAGATTGAACTTCAGTACTGCATTCCACCCACAGACAGATGGCCAATCTAAGAGAGTAATTCAGATCTTAGGGACATGCTATGGGCTTGTGTGATTGAGTTTGAGGGTAGTTGGGACACACACTTGCCTTTGATTGAGTTTGCTTACAATAACAGCTACAAATTAAGAATTGGGATGCCTCCATATGAAGCTTTAGGTATGGCAAAAAATGTAGAACCCCGTTGTGTTGGGATAAGGTAGGCGAAAGAAAGTTGATTGGGCCTGAAATTGTTCAGCAAACTGAAGAGAAAATCAGATTGGTTAGAAATCGACTTAAAGCTGCATCAGACCGTCAGAAGTCCTATATTAATCTGAAGAGAAGGGATATTGAATATACAATGGGTGAGAAAGTATTCCTCAAGGTTTCCCCTTGCAAGAGAATTATGAGATTCGGCAGGAAGGGGAAACTGAGTCCTCATTTCATTGGGCCATATGAGGTTCTGGAAAGAGTGGGTCCTTTGGCATATCATTTGGCACTACCTGCAGAGTTGGAGAAGATACATAATGTCTTCCATGTATCTATGTTGAGGAGGTATCGATCAGACCCATCTCATGTACTACCAGTGGAAGAAATTGAAGTGAATCCAGACCTCACATATGAGGAAGAACCCATAGAGATTCTGGCTTATGAGGTGAAACAGCTACGGAACAAGCATATACCGTTAGTGAAAGTGCTATGGAACCATCATTCGGGCCAGGAGGCTACTTGGGAACGAGAGGAGGATATGAGGAGACAACATCCACAAATGTTCAGAGATTGATACCAGGTAAAAATTTCGAGATGAAATTTATTTTAAGGGGGGGGGGGGGAGAATTATAACACCCCTATTTGCACAGCCTGGTATATATCATTATTCCGGTGACCGGTGTCGATCCAGACAAGTAAGAGGATTAGAACCACATCTAAGACACCTAGATAAGCCCTGAACAGAAATAATTAGTAATTATATAAATAAGAAAAACAGAACATAAAAAGTTGAATGAGTCGGGAGTCACAGCGATGGGTGACCTTTTCAGGAATGACTGCGAGGTCAGTCTAAACTCAAATTTTGAACAGTAAAATGTAACACTACGGTCCTTAGGACAATTGCGAACACAGTGGAAAAGAGAAAATCATGAAAAAGAGTTGTTAAGTATGTCAAATAATTAGGTCAGGGATCCGGAAGAAATATCGAATAACTTGCAAACCGGATTGAACCAGCGAGGGACAATTTAGTCAATTCACCCCTAGAGCTGACTCTTGACCTAACTGTCCAATAAAATTGGAGAAAAGAAAATTTTGGGATTGAGAATTAAATTAAAGAACTATTGAAAAATTAATGAAAATGAAAAAATAAAAGAAAAAAGTTTTATTGTATCACCTTGATGACATCACATATGATGTCAAAATCAATTATTATTTACCCACTTTATTTGACCAAGTCAAATAAGACTAAAAGGCATAAAATAAACATAAAATTGGAAAAAAAAAAAAACAAATTACTCTTCTTCTTCTTTGGTGTGCTGCCCCACAGCTTTCTCCATTGAATAATTCCATGGAAGCTTGATCTCAAGCTTGAGTTCACCCAACTTAACCCTACCTTACTCCAAATTCTTCCATAAAAACTTGTTAGAACAACTTGAGAAAGAGATTGAAGAAGGAAAGAAAGGGAATAAGGGAGTGAAATTGAAGAATTGAAATTCAAATGATGTAAGCAATTTACTTTGAAAATTTTGGTTTCTTATTTGTGTGTTTAGCTCAAGTAACTTAGATATTAACTTAAAATCAAAAGATTATTGAGGGACCAAATAGAAAATTCGTCCAACTAGGGTTAGGGTTTGATATGAATGAGTTTGATGGTTTTGAATGGCTATTTGAGGTGAATTAGGTGTGTAGAACATGAATACACACTTTAAATTGCATTAGATTGAACTTTGTTTGTAGCTAGGGTTTTGAACATGTGAAAAATTGAAGAAAAATTTGAGAATTGGCCAAATGATGTAGTTGACCTTATTTGAGTTGAGAAATGGTCAATTGTGACCATTTGTGGTGTGCATGAATTGTTGGAACCAAGTTTCAATTCGGATTGGTGAGGGTCAATCTGCAGGTAGCTTGACCTAGGTCCCTTTCAAGGATCAAAACTGAAAATTTACCAACCCAATTGGTGTGAGGCTAATTGAAAATGAAATTAGACACAAAATGGCACATTTTTCATTCAGGAATCATGCCCAGAAAGTGACCATAACTTAGTGAACAATTAGGCCAAATCCGGAATTGGGCAAATTGACCTATACAAAAATGACCATAACTTGGCCTGGGAAGGTCCAAATGACCTGAAGTTTTATTAGTAGAAAGCTGAGACATAGCCATACAACTTTTATGAAGAAAATAAACCCAAATTTTGACCATAACCTGTTTGAAAATCCACCTGCAGTCAACCACAAAAGTTGCCAAAATCCAGAATTTGCCCAGTGCAGGTAACTAAATCACATGACCATGTTCAAATGGCTATAACTTAGGCTACAAAACTCCAAGTGGAGTGATTCAGAAATGGAAATAAAGTTAAGACAATAAGGAACAACTTCTATGAAGAAAACTTAGCCAAATTATCACAGCAACATGACCAAATGAATAGTGCAAAATTGAACACCAAAACTGAAAATTTAAAATTTGTGCCTAAGGGACTTGAAGTTTGAGAAAACAATCAAAACCAACAAATTAGGTAACCAAAATGTGGTATGTGGGTGAAAGTATAATTCCCATACCTATTAAGCATTAGAAAGCCAACAAATTGACTTTAATAGTTTCATGAATAGTAACCCCAAAATACAAATTTCAAATAACGTCAAATTAAGCATATTAAAGTTAGATTTGAAATTATTTTTGGACTTATGATAATTTATGGTACTGAAATATCATGAAATTGTGTATTTCAGTGGAAAAGAATACCGGGAAAGAACCCGAAACATCAAGTCAAGGCCAAGAGGTGACTCGTATAAGGTTTATGCACAACATATAATTTTTGTAAATTTTCATCTACAAATTGTTTTGAATGAATTGTGATATTAAATTGTAAATTAATTGTATTGAAATGTTTATTATGTTTTTGACTTAAATTGTTGAAAGTTTACTTGTATGTGTTTGAAATGGCAATAAATGTTTAGTAAATTGCTAAGACAGTTTTGAAACTATAGTGTCATGACCATATATTTGAATGTCTCACTAGCATGACTAATGGGAGAAATTAGTTTCGAATTTTGATTCTCTCTCTGGCTGAAGTGTTGAGGTGTGTGCCAGTAGAGGAAGAAATTGAATGGGTACCCATATATTTGAGCTAACTAGCCTTGTAATTTCTCATAAGCCTTTGGCTATTGAGATGAATATGTTTCAAATGGCATGACATAACTGTGTGTTTTTATGAAATTGATTTGACAATTCCTAAATGAAATTGTTGGACTAAAAATTTATAAATCATGTTTTGCATATGTCTTCCATTTTCAGCAATGTGTTTGAATAAGTATGATTTAAATTATGCATAAATGTTATTTTAGTATATTGTGTACCAGTGAGTCATAGTACTCAGCGATGGCTGTTATTGCTGTCGCAGATATAAAGACTAGAGGAGCAGCAGAGTGAGTTGCTGAGGATCTTGAAGCGACCTTTTCTGAAGTTTTGTTGGGAATAAATTTATACCCTGAATATAATGTTTATATTTATATATGTAATTGTATGTATATGTAAAAATTGATCATAAGCAGTTGTATAAAATTGTAATAATATCAATTTGGATCTGCTAATGTAAAATGGTTGATAAATGTAATTTGTTTTTACTTTAATTAAAAATGAATGGAAATATTGAGTTGTGAATTATTGATTTGAATTTTGGAGTCTGAGAAATGATGTTAAAGTTTGTTGTGGTAGTTGTTGAATTGATGACAAAGAATTATTAGAAGTGTTTTTACAGGTATTTGAAGAACTGTTTTCTTTAAATACAAACAGCACTCTGCCAAAATTTTTCCAAAAATTTGTGTAAAAATGAAATAGACAAAAATTTAAACTAATTTTTAAACTTCTATTAAATGTAAGAAAATGCTCACCACTTCTAAAAAGTAAGAAAATGATTTTAAAATTCCTTGTAGGATACTTAATGAGTTATCGGTAGGTGAAGTTCAGTAATTCATTAGGTATTCTACTAGATCATGTTATGCTTTACAGGAGAGTAAGGTGTGACACCTCTTACCAGAGGGAGATCAAATCAAATCATTGTGCACATAGCATCCATAACACCATAATTAAATATATTCTGAAAAGGCCATCTTCAGCTTTTATCTCACCTCATACATGAGGGAGATCAAAGTCATATCAATGTGCACATACCATGATATCAAAAGCAAAACAAAGCAAACACCAATGTCACCTCAACAAATGAGGGACAGGTAATAACCATATTAAGCATTAGTTGTGAGATATGAAAATAACATTATAAAACTCATTTCCCTTTTGTGAGCATATAATCACAATATAAAATCATTTCCATGTAAATCTTAACAATCAATACTTTCCATGCAAACCACAATTCAAATCATAATTTCCAAAATAAAATTCATTATAACAATAACAATACTCAAATAGATGTTGAATAAAATCATAACTTGGTGAATATAAAACATGTAACAATAAAACTATTAAATCAATAGAAATATGCAAACCATTTATTAAATTAGTACTAGTTGTGCACAAACCTCAATTGGATCTCTTTATTTGTCCTAAGTCTTCCCTTACTTGGAAGTCTCTTTGTCTACTGAAATCACACAATTATCAAACTTTAATACTCATTCTAAGTCCCATTTATAGTTAACTAAATAAAATTCTAATGAATTCCCAAGTTCTAGTTGATCCTGGGTTCTGGACAGTTTTGAACCTTGATTTTAGAACCCAAATTCAACCTACTTTCAATCCTCATTTAATGACATAATCTTAATGAAAGTTGTTCCTCTATGTCTTAGTTTTATTTTTCAATTTGAATCACTCCATTTGGAGTTTTGTAACTCTAGTTATAGTCAATTAATCAAGTACTGGTCTAGTGACCAACACTGTTCTAGAACCTGATAGATTCTGGAACCTTATTTTGCCTAGCCAATCGGACTAGCTACAATCTTATTTTGGCCTAATGTTCTTCATATGAGTTGTTCCCCTCTGTGTCCTGATCACACAGGTTCAAAATCATAATTTTTCAAGCTGTGTATGGTGAGTTATGGCAATTTAACTGACCTGGACTCATAAACCCTATGTATCAGGATTTCAGGTTCAGATCAGTGTTTTGCATTTCACATTTGAGGTCCTTAGCCTCAGAATTTGGGTAAGGTTTCTAAATCAAAGTTGTATCCCCAAGTCTTAGGTTTTTAGATCATTTTGGCTCATCCCATTTTGAATTTCTAGTGAAAGTTATGGTCTAATTACTGTCCTAGGGTCAAATGGCTATTTAATTCAATTTCAGGAATTCTAGGATTTGGAATGCTGAATTTTCCTAGTAAATTGACCAAGTTTCATTAGGTTCTAGATTTTGGTCAAAACACCAAAATTGTAGTTCTAGGTCTTATGGAGATTTTGGCTTTAGATTCACTGCATTTGCAGTTTTGTGGACAAAGTTAAGGCATTTTTGCCAAAACTGGTCGGATGGCCATTTATCCAGAATTTTAGGTCAATTTTGGTTCTAATCAGAATTGTTGACCTAACTTGTTCAATCAAATTGGTTGGGTTAGAGTCAGAATTTGGGATCATAATCTTCATAAGAAATGTTCTATTATGTCTAAGCTTTTCACAGTTTTAACAATCAGGTTATTTAGAGCTTTCTACAATGAGTTATGCCTAATTGACCAAACACTGTTCATTTGGTCATTCCTGCCCAAGTTTAGGACACCAATTCTGGATTCAAGCAAATTTTAGACCAAGTTATGGTTAGTTTTTGGGCAAGGTTTTTCATGAAAAATGTGGCTTTCGGTCTTAAATTTCATCTCCAGTTTGCTTTACACTAATTGGACCTATGTAGCTCAAATTATACTCAATCAAAGCTGCTGGACTCAAGGGTCCAGAATTCAGCACACAAGCAACACTTCCAATTCCTTATTTCATCTCAACTAACAACATCAATTCATCATCAAAACTCATAAATTGGTCATTATTTAGCATCAAAAACATCAATTGTGCCTCATAGCATTCAAAATCCCTGTAACGCCCTCACTTTAGATAGTCCATATGTTCTACTATTTCGGTGATTAAGGTCTGTATGGATAGGTAGAATGTCTGAAATTGCATTTAGACTAGAGTCAGAAGTCACAAATAAACCAAATAATGGTAAGAAAAATTAAGGAAAATTTTTAGAAATGAAATACAATGAAGTTAAATAAGCCGGTGCCCCGGTGATGGGTGACCCTAACGGGAAGTTGCGATGAAGACAGCTAGTAACCCTAAACTCGAGGGTAATCCAGTGAAATAATTTCTGGGATGCCAGAGAAGAGTTACAGAGCCCTAGGTAGCATTAGAATGCCAAGAAAAGGTTAGGAGAATTTTTAAGATTGGTACAGACAGTTTTGGCTCCTTATGACAAATGGAGGGCATTTTGGTCATTTTGCCTGCAAAGACGATTTTTAACCAACTTGTCCATTTAAGTAAGTGAATTATATAACATAAAATATGAAGAAAAAGTGATGAAAATTAAATTGAAAATGAGTAGAAAAGAAAGAAAAAGAAAAATGAAAGTAAATGCTTAAATATGACATCATGCTTAAGTAAGCATGATGCAATTAAATTTTCCCACCAATTAGAATTGGACAAGCACACATTAAAACAATTAAAAAGGGAAAAATTGGACAAAAAATCAGTTTTCTTCCTCTCTTCTTTCAGCTGGCCAAAATTCCCTAAACCTTTTCCACCATTAAAGCTTTCTCAAAGCTTTATATTCCATGCAATTCTACCATAAAAACCTTAGCTTTCTTCACAAAAATTAACCTTTTACCTTAAGGAAGCTTTAGGCAGCAGAAATTTGAAGAAAATTGAAGTTTTACATGACCCAAACTTGGTTCCAAAGAGGTTAGTACCATATCCACACTTCTTTCTTTCTTTGATCATTGTTAGTGTAGTGAATTAGGTTAAATTCTTATGAAATTGAAAGAAGATGATAAATAATTGAAGAATCAATTTTCGGCAGCCATGATAGGATGTAGGGTTTGATGGTTTTTTATGGATTTGAATGGTTTAAAAATGGTGTTTGATGTGTAGACATCAATTAGAAATTGATTAGTATGCCTAATGTGATATGTATTGTGTAAATCTTGAATTGGAGTTAGGGTTTGATATAAAAATTTGGAATTTAATGATATGTTGATAAATTGTTCATGTTGAGACCAATTATGGACTAATTGAAGTGCATGGAGTATAATTTGTGGATGGTAGTAGTGTGGGAAGGTGGCATTGGAAGTGTTGTTTTTGTGCAGGAAATTCTAGACATATGAGTCCAGTGTGTTTAAATGAATATAAGTAGAGCTAGAAAGCTCCAATTGGAGTGAGGCTAGTTGGAGATGAAATTTAAGACCTTAACCCACATTTTTGGTGAAGAAGCTATGCCCAAAAGACCAACTTAAGTTGCTCTAAAAATTGACTTAATCTGGGTAACACACATACTGCCCTGAAAAATTGACCAAATGTCATTTGGCCATAACACAGTGTAGAAATATCCAATTGATCTGAATTTTATATCAATGGAAAGATTAGACAATGTAGAACAACTTTCATTTAGAAACAAACTCAAATTCTAGACTTAACCAAATGAAATTGCTAGCCAAAATTGAGTTGACAAATCTGGCAGAACCAGTTTTTTCCAGAATTCTGGGTACAGGTCAATCCGGCCAGTTATGGTAAAATGGCCATAACTTGAGCTACAAAACTCCAAATGGAGTGATTTAAAAAGCGAATTAACGAAGACACATAAAAGAACAACTTTGATGAAGAAACGTTTGTCAAATTCTCACTGTATAATTGTCTAATGCAACAATAAGCTCTACCACCCAAAATTAATATTTTTTATTTATTTCCTATTGGTTTGAAGTATTGATTGGCAACCAATGCCAATACTTTTGTGAACCAAAATATGGTAATTTCATGTGGTTAGAACCCATGTAACCATTATGTATGAGAAAGTCAACCTTTGAAGGGAAATGGTCAAGTGAATAGGAACCCCAATGGTATAGGAAATGGTATACTAAATTAGAAAAACTATTAGGATGGTTAATATAGATAATGTGATTAATGAATTTAAGTTCTTAAAGTTGAGTGACTCTAGGATTTAAGAAAAAAATTCGTTAAATTTGAAATCCATGAAATGTTCATGGATTACTTAAACTATGTATGATAATTTATATAAATAGTATAATGAATAAATGGATCATGTTAATGTATGAATGAGACATTAGTTCTCATTATTGTAGAAAGGAAAAGTACTTTGAGTAAAATGGTATATGAGAACCATTGTTGTGAATTGTGATCAACATAAATGATATAATGGATAAATATATGAATTATGATGAAGGAAAAATTTATATAGAAATGTATTTTAAAAATTTATACTTCTCTTAGGAATAAAATTTAAATGTTATAAATTATAATTGGAATTTGTCATGAAATAATAAAGTCATAAAACATAATATATTAACATTTAATGGTACTATGTGCCCATGTATTGCCTAGACACGTGTGTCAGATTGGATAGATTGGCATGCCAACAGGGTATTTTTTTAGCAGTACTGCTAAAGGCTTTATGCCTGTATTCATGGCTTTATGCCCGCACTCATGGCTTTATGCCCGCACTCATGGCTTTATGCCCGCACTCATGGCTTTTATGCTCGATTATATGTTATCATGGCTTTTAGCCATACTGATATGTTATCATGGCTTTTTAGCCATACTGACTGCATACGTGGTTGACATTCCATGTCCCATGGTATGACGGCCCAAGGCACCGCGGTGTCCAGTACCAACGACCCATTATCCAGTTTAGCCAGCCTGTCATAGGTTATCTGGGCAATGTAAAATATTGAAATCATTTAAGAATATTAGTAATTAAGAACATTAAAAAGTGTTGAATGAAATGAGAAAAAAGATTAGCAATAGAAACATAACTGAATCAAGTAGTACAAATAAAATTTTCAGAATTATAGAAACCGAAAATAGAATACTCCTAGAATTAATCTGTATATATAATATTATTACTGTATAAACTCAACACTTCCAAAGAGGGACAAAATAGAATATAAGATAGTTAATATTAGAAATATCATACCAAATTTAATTGATACCCGAGGATCTAAATTATACTTTAGAATTATACTTCAGTCTTTCTTATTTGTATATATTATTTTCTTGTTATATTATTGTACCACTAAGTAGCAATGCTTAGCACAATGGATTATTTCCTTTGCACAGGTACGAAGTTAAAATCCAGTGGACAATTGACTGGGATTTTTGGAGTCCAAATCTGCAGAAGTGTCAGAAGTGTATAAGGTTGTTACCTCCTCAGCAATGCATGCAGATAGGGCTCACAAAAAGTCATATTATGTATTGTGTGTATTATAATTAGTTATTATGTTCAAATGTAAATTATGGAATTGTAATTTATTTGTATATTACGTAAATTTTGAAATTATGTAATTAATGGAAATTTGAGAATTTTGATATACGAAATGAGCATGAATGAATTTATACAAATGAGTATGTGAATTGCAAGAATTGAATGTGAGATGACTATGATGAGTATGAATGACATTTTCATTGTAAAATATTGTTGAGATTTTTAAGTTAGTGAATAGTGAAATACACCAAATGATAATAGAAACAGGGGAAACTCCGCTGGTTTCTCCTTAGAAAAATAATTGATATTAAAATATAATGAGAACAAATTATTAAAAGAATAAAGTAAGATAAGTTATGGTGTTCCGGCACCGAGTGTGACATGCCTTGCTCGGCTACACTGTACACGGGTGGGGGGTGTCACATTTAATTGGTATCAGAGCATAGTTTAGGTGTTCCTAGGCATCGATCGATAGAAGAAGATTGTGTGCATAATATGCATTACATTCATATGAGTCGAGGTGACAGTAATATAGATCTATTTTCTTTGGTAAGATGAAGAAATAAGGAGGTAGTAGCTCCTGGACTATTTACACCGGGTAAATTTCGAGGACGAGATTTTTGTTAGAGGGGAAGAGTTGTAACGCCCTCACTTTAGATAGTCCATATGTTCTACTGTTCTGGTGACCAAGGTCTGTCTGGACACCTAGAATGTCTGGAATTGTATTTAGACTAGAGTGAGGAGTTATAAATAAATCAAATAATGGTAAGAAAAATTAAGGAAAAATTTTAGAAATGAAATACAATGAAGTTAAATGAGCAGGTGCCCCGGTGATAGGTGACCCTAACGGGAAGTTGTGGTGAAGATAGCTAGTAACCCTAAACTCGAGGGGAATCTAGTGAAATAATTTCTAGGATGCCAGGGAAGAGTTATGGAGCCCAAGGTAGCATTAGAATGCCAAGAAAAGGTTAGGAGAATTTTTAAGATCAGTACAGACAGTTTTGGCTCCTTAAGACAAACAGAGGGCATTTTTGGTCATTTCGCTTGCAGAGACGATTTTTGACTAACTTGTCTATTTAAGTGAGTGAATTATATAATATAAAATATGAAGAAAAAGTGATGAAAATTAAATTGAAAATGAGTAGAAAAGAAAGAAAAAGAAAAATGAAAGCAAATGCTTAAATATGACATCATGCTTAAGTAAGCATGATGCAATTAAATTTTCCCACCAATTAGAATTTGACAAGCACAAATTAAAACAATTAAAAAGGAAAAAATTGGATAAAAAATCAGTTTTCTTCCTCCCTTCTTTCAGCTGGCCGAAATTCCCTAAACCTTTTCCACCATTAAAGCTTCTCAAAGCTTTATATTCCATGCAATTCTACTATAAAAATCCTAGCTTTCTTCACAAAAAATTAACCTTGTACCTTAAGGAAGCTTTAGGCAGCAGAAATTTGAAGAAAAATTAAAGTTTTACGAGACCCAAACTTAGTTCCAAAGAGGTTAGTGCCATATCCACACTTCTTTCTTTCTTTGATCATTGTTAGTGTAGTGAATTAGGTTAAATACTTATGAAATTGAAAGAAGATGATAATTAATTGAAGAATCAATTTTCAGAGCCATGATAAGATGTAGGGTTTCATGGATTTGAATGGTTTAAAAATAGTGTTTGTGTGTAGACATCAATTAGAAATTGATTAGTATGCCTAATGTGATATGTGTTGTGTAAATCTTGAATTGGAGCTAGGGTTTAATATAAAAATTTGGAATTTAAAGATATGTTGATAAATTGTTGATGTTGAGACCAATTATGGACTAATTGAAGTGCATGGAATGTGATTTGTGGATGATAGTAGTGTGGGAAGGTGATATTGGAAGTGTTGTTTTTGTGTAGGAAATTCTAGACATATGAGTCTAGAGTGTTTAAACAAACATAAGTAGAGCTAGACAGCTCCAATTGGTATGAGGTTAATTGGAGATAAAATTTAAGACCTTAAGCCACATTTTTAGTGAAGAAACCATGCCCAGAAAACCAACCTAAGTTGCTTTAAAAATTGACCTAATTTGGGTAACACACATACTATCCTGGAAAATTGACCAAATGAACAATTTTTGTTCATTTAGCCTTACCTCAGTGTAAAAATATCCAATTGACCTGAATTTTATATCAATGGAAAGATTAGACAACGTAGAACAACTTTCATGCAGAACACAAACTCAAATTCTAGACTTAACCAAATGAAATTGCTAGCCAAAATTGAGCTACCAAATCTGACAGAACCAGTTTTGCCCAGAATTTTGGGTACAGGTCAATCTGGCTAGTTATGGTAAAATGGCCATAACATGAGCTACAAAACTCCAAATGGAGTGATTCAAAAGGAGAATTAAAGAACACACATAAAGGAATAACTTTGATGAAGAAATGTTTGCCAAATTCTCACTGTATAATTGCCTAATGGAATAGTAAACTCTAGCACCCAAATGGTTTGAAGTATTGATTGGCAATCGATGCCAACACTTTTGTGAACCAAAATATGGTAATTTCATGTGATTAGAACCCATGTAACTATTATGTATGAGAAAGTCAACCTTTGAAGGGAAATGGTCAAGTAAATAGTAACCCCAATGGTATAGGAAATGGTATACTAAATTAGAAAAACTATTAGGATGGTTAATATAGATAATGTGATTAATGAATTTAAATTCTTCAAGTTGAGTGACTCTAGGATTTAAGGAAAATTTAGTTAAATTTGAAATCCATGAAATGTTCATGGATTACTTGAAATATGAATGATAATTTATATAAATAGTGTAATGAATAAATGGATCATGTTAATGTATGAATGAGACATTAGTTATCATTATTGTAGAAAGGAAAAGTACTTTGAGTACAATGGTATATGAGAACCATTGTTGTGAATTGTGATCAACACCAATGATATAATGAATAAATATATGAATTATGATGAAGGCAAAATTTATGTAGAAATGTATTTTAAAAATTTATACTTCTGTTAGGAATAGAATTTAAATGTTATAAATTATAATTATAATTTGTCATGAAATAATGAAGTCATAAAACACAATATATTAATATTTAATGGTACTATGTGCCCATGTATTACCTAGACACGTGTGTCAGATTAGATAGATTGGCATACCAATAGGGTATTATTTTAGCAGTACTGCGAAAGGCTTTATGCCCGCCCTCATGGCTTTATGCCCGCACTCATGGCTTTTATGCCCGATTTTATGTTATCATGGCTTTTAGCCATATTGATATGTTATCATGGCTTTTTAACTATACTGACTACATACGTGGTTGACGTTCCACGTCCCATGGTATGACGGGCCGAGACACCATGGTGTCTAGTGCCAACGACCCGTTATCCAGTTTAGTCAGCCTATCATAGGTTATCTGGGCAGTGTAAATTATTGAAATCATTTAAGAATATTAGTAATTAGGAACATTATAAAGTGTTGAATGAAATGAGAAAAAATATTAGCAATAGAAACATAACTGAATCAAGTAGTACAAATGAAATTTTTAGAATTGTAGGAACCGAAAATACAATACTCCTAGAATTAATCTGTATATTGAATACTATTACTGTATAAACTCAACACTTCCAAAGAGGGACAAAATAGAATATAAGATAGTAAATATTAGAAATATCATACCAAATTTAATTGATACCCGAGGATCTAAATTATACTTTAGAATTATACTCCAGTCTTTCTTATTTGTATATATTATTTTCTTGTTATATTATTGCACCACTAAGCAGCAATGCTTAGTGCGATGGATTGTTTCCTTTGCGCAGGTACTGAAGTTAAAATCCAGTGGACAATTGACTGGGATTTTTGGAGTCCAGATCTACAGAAGTGTCAGAAGTGTATAAGGTTGTCATCTCCTCAGCAATGCATGCAGATATGGCTCACAAAAAGTCATATTATGTATTGTGTGTATTATAATTAGTTATTATGTTCAAATGTAAATTATGGAATTGTAATTTATTTGTATATTACGTAAATTTCAAATTTATGTAATTAATTTTTAAATTATGTAATTAATGAAAATTTGAGAATTTTGATATACGAAATGAGCATTCATGAATTTTTACAAATGAGTATGTGAATTACAAGAATTGAATGTGAGATGACTATGATGAGTATGAATGATATTTTCATTGTAAAATATTGTTGAGATTTTTAAGCAGGTGAATAGTAAAATACGCCAAATGGTAATAGAAACAGGGAAAACTCCGCTGGTTTGTCCTTAGAAAAATAATTGATATTAAAATATAATGAGAACAAATTATTAAAAGAATAAAGTAAGATAAGTTAGGATGCTCTGGCACCGAGTGTGACATGCCTTACTTGGCTATATTGTAGACGGGTGAAGGGTGTCATAATCCCTAATTATCGTAAACCCTAACTTCGCATTATTTGGATAATAATGATGAACACAAAATGAATGCAAGTGATATAAATGAATGCAATGCCATGGTGAAAATCAACTCAAGTTCAAAATATATTTGGCACTTAAGGTTAGGTCATGTTGCAGAAGATATGATTGCAAAACTGGAGAAAATGAGAGTTCTATCCTAATTGGGTTCTGTGTAACACCCTTAAGTTCGGTAGTGCGTTCTGCTGCTCCGGTGGCCAGTGTTGTCCGAACAGCTAGGATGCCTAGAACTGCACTTCAATATGAGTGAGGAGACATAAAATAATGAAATAAAAGAAAAGAAAATACAAGAAAAACAAAGGAAAAATAATAGCAAAGAAATGTAATTAAGTTAAGCGAGCCGAGAACCCTAGCGATGGGGGACGGCACCGGGAAGTCACGGCGTGGACCGTTGACTAGACCTGGACTGCGGGGAACCCTGGAAAACATTTTTAGGACTTAAATAGACCCCTATTGAAGAATAAATCTCATTAGAAAGATCAAAGAAAAATTAAATAATTAGTACAAAAAAAGTGAGAAATCGAAAAACAGACAAAACCCGGTGTTACCAAAAAATCGGGAATGTAACCCGAACTGGGGCATTATGGTCATTTGACATCCCGAATTGTCTTTTGACCTAAATGTCCATTAAAAATAAATAATATTACACTCAGAAAATATAATGAAAAATTAATTTGGTGGTACCTAAAGTAAATAGCTAAAAATTAAAGGTTTAATGTGGAATAAGTAAAAGTATCATTAAGCAAATACTATCCTAACACTTAGTGGACCACTAAGAATTTTAATATGGATTAAAAATGATCATAAGTGGGCAGATTTCTCCCACTCAAACATTATCTTCTTCACTTGGACCTCCCATGCCGAAATGAAGGAGTGAGAAAACTCCCATGGCCGCCCACCTTCAAACCTTCACAACCCCATGATCAAGCCTCCTTTTCCCACACCTTTCTTCATTAAAGATTGTCTACACATCATAAGGAAGAGCTTGATACCAAAATCAAGAAGTTTGGTGAAGGTTTAGCAAGTTACAACCATAGGTAAGTTTACATTTTTGAATGTTGCTTTGTTAAACTTTGTGTACATGTTATGGGTGTTGGATTTGTGAAGAAAATTTTTAAGTTTGAAGATTTATTGAGATGTTCATTTTGGACAGCCATGGAGTTATGTATTTGATGAAACATTTGTACATATATTTGATGAGAAATGATGTTGGTTAGGGTGATTTAATATCCTAGTAAATTATTCCATATGTATATGGTAATTTTGCACTTGGAATGGAAATTGATGAATTGTAGGACACTTTGGTGTTGAGGAAGCTTTTCGGCAGCCTTGGGATTCTTGGATAAATGTATGTGTTCATGAAGGTGTTGGTAGAAATATTGACATTAAGGTTGATGGATATGTATATAGATTGATTGTGTAAAGTGTATGTAAGAACTAGTAAGGTTTAGGTGTATATGTGATTGTACTTAGACTTTGTAAATGTAAGTTTTAATTGGTGTATTAAGGATGTTTGTAATCTGCCCAAAGCGATGTTAATGTAAAGTGGAATATGGTTTTGGTAATGAACCAAAACAGAATTGGTAAGGGAAGTGGACATATAGTAATGTAAGTGTGTAATTGATGTATGTTTAAGTAAGGTAGTTAAGGGCAGTATGCATTTTAGTCAATAACTTTAAATGTGTAACCTCAATTGGTGTGAGACCAATTGGAGGTGAAACTAGGCACAAAATGTGCCAACTTTCATTGAGAAAGCATACCAAAATTCTGCTTGCAAGGTGGCATGAAAAATGACCAATTCGGATTAAGTGCAAATGAGGCCTAAAAACTGACCATTTGGGCAGCAGTTAGTGTTTAGGCCATAACTCAGTCAAAACAGGTCCAATTGACCTGAAATTTTAACCATGAATAGTTAAGACCCATACCTACAAGTCTTATGAAGACACCAAAACCCAGAAATGACCATAAGAAAGTCAAACAGCTTGCACAAGTTCGGGTCCAAAAACTGGCCGAACCAAAGTTGACCAAATTGACCTAAAATTGACCAAATTTGATGCCATTTGACCAGCGACAGTAAAATGACCATAACTTGGTCTACATAACTCGAATTGACCTAAAATTTTTCCCCGCGTTCCATAAGACATAGATCTACAAGTTTGTAGTTTTGACCGAAACCCGAAAACTGAGGGAACTAGGTCGTCCGGCTAGGTCAAACTAGTATCCCGGAATCCAGCAAGTTGCATTAAAATGCACTAAACAAGGAAATGAGTTTGGTAAAACGTGCCAACCCTAAAACCCTATCGAATGTGACATATTAATGACACTAAAACCTAATTTATATAAAATGCATCGAGGGTCGGTATATTAGGTGATTGAGTAAATAATAGCCTTCAGTGAATTACTTATCGAACATTATCGTTAGAGACAGTTTAATTTAGTACTGAAACACTTCAAATTGTGTTTCTCAGTTACCAAAGACTCAGGGAAAGGGAAGGAAACACTGAGTCCAGACCAAGAGACAATTATCAGAGGTTTGTGCACAACTAGTTTTCAACTGATTTTACTCTGAATAAGATTTCATATGATTAATTGTATGTTATTGATTTAAATTGTGTTTGTGCACAATAGTATTTCTTTTGAATTTTTCAATTGAAATGAATTATGACTATTTGTACATTATTGTTTTAAATTGTGGAAATGTGTTTGAATGGATATTTATTGCTTGAAAAGCATTGTAAATGATTTGATGGATACTATTGATTGAAAAGCACTGTAGATGGTTTTTGTGGAAATTAAAGATAATTATGAATTGTGTTGCCCTTTTGTGAATGAAATTATAACTTTGGAAATTTATTGGATTCTCACGAATCATTTGAATAAAATATTTGGAATTGATTTTGTGTTCACACTTAGCATGACAGTATCATATCATTCCTTCTCCTTTTATGGGGTTGTGATCGTTTATTTTCCTTCTCCATTTATGGAGTTGTGATCGTTTATTTTTCTCCCTCTCTGGTTTACCAGTTGAGGTGCTCGGATGAGTACTCATTATATAGCTAGCTCCCTTCCTCATTGATTTCGATTAGTGGGGTTGTGATCGCTTTGTCGTGGTGTACAACGCGGCATTGATCGGAAATTTGTGTCATGGCTTAAGTTGTGAATGAATTGGCAACACTGTATTCTTAACTTATTCGACTAAATTGTGTTGTTATGCGATTTGATAATTTATGAAATGAAGTTAAATTCTTATTGACATTTACTGTCTTTCGAATTTAACTATATTTTGATTATTGAGATTTATTGTGAGATTGTGAAATGAATTTAAACTCTTATTGACATATACTGTCTTTTGAATTCAACCATGATCTGACTTACTGAAATTTATTGTGATATTGAGAAATGGAGTTTAAATTCTGGTTGACAATTATTGTCTTGAAATTAACTATGGTTTTAAGTATCCACTATTTATATGATTTATGAATTGTGATTTAAATTGTATTTGGTTAATGTTGTGCACCACTGAGACATTGTCTCAAATGATAGCTTTATTCTTTGTCGCAGTAGACAGACAGACAGGGCAACAGACTAGGCTGTTAGTACCTCCAGCGAGAGACTGCCGGGTATAATGAGTATACCAATATTTTGTATTTTGTAATGTAATGTATGTTTACTGTATGTACATATGGTTGTTGGTTTTGAGCAGTTGTAAATAAAAATTGTACATTGAGGTTGCAAAATAATTATGAGTTATTTTGGCTTGTAAAAATTGTATTATATTTCCTTTATCTCAGTCTTTGAAAAATTACTATGGATTTGAGTTGAGAAAATGTTGGAGTTGAGATTTGGAAATATATTGAAGTGCTTTTTACAGGTTTTACAAGAAACTGCTTTATCCAAAATACAGATGGCACTCTGCCAAAATTTTTACAGAAATTCCAAATAAGTCAAATGTGTTAGTTCTATCACTTCAGTTCACAAAAGTTTTTAACACCTGTAAATAGTGCTCACCACTGTGAAAGAAGTAAGAAAAGTTTTTAAAATCCCTTATAGTGTATTTAATGGGTTATCAGTAGACGGAGTTGATAATTCATTAGGTATACTACGGGATCATGTCATGCCTTACAGAGGGGTAGGGTGTGACATTCTGAACCTACTCCAACCTGTGAATCTTGCCTTCAGGGCAAAATGACTAGATCACCCTTTATTGGACAAGGGCTAAGAGCTGAAATTATTTTGGAGCTAATACATAGTGATGTATGTGGTCCATTTAAAGAAATGGCTAAAGGCGGTTTTCATTATTTTATTACCTTTACTGATGATAAATCAAGGTTTGGGTGTTTGTATTTGATGAAATACAAACATGAATCCTTTGAAAAGTTCAAAGAATTTAAATCTGAAGTTGAAAATCAAACAAGAAAGAGTATTAAAGCTCTTTGATCAGATCTTGGAGGTGAATACTTAAGTACTGAATTTGATGTATACTTGAGAGAGCACGGCATTGTTTCCCAGCTGACTCCTCCAGTAACACCACAGCTGAATGGTGTATCTGAAAGGAAAAATCATACCCTATTGGATATGGCACGTAGTATGATGAGCTATACTGATATGCCAATCTCCTTTTGGGGATTTGCATTAGAATCAGCTTTGCATATTCTGAATAGGATTCCATCAAAATTAGTATCTTTCACACCTTATGAGATATGGCATGAAAGAAAACTAAGTCTTAAGCATGTTAAGATTTGGGGTTGTCCAGCTTATGTCAAAAAGCTGAACACTGATAAATTGGAAACCAGATCAGAAAAGTGTTGATTTGTTGGATATCCAAAAGATAGTTTTGGATATTATTTTTATTTGCCTACATCATAAAAGGTTGTGTTAAGTAGAGATGCCATATTTCTTGAACAACAGTTTGTTCAAAAAGGAGGCAAAAGAAGGCAAATAGAGTTAGAATTGGAGAATTCTAACCAACCAACAGCTCAGATGGATATAGATCCATCTAGTCAGCCTACACCTATTGATGAAACATCTACAGCTGTTCCTCATAGAATAACCAGGGTATCTCGCCCACTAGTGAGATATGGTTTCCTTCATGAAGAAGAACAAGAGTTGTCTACTCATGAAGAAGTAGATCATGGAGATGATCCACTTACTTATGAAGAAGCTATATCAGATATAGACTTTTCAAAATGGATTGATTTTATGAAATCCGAGATTGATTCCATGTATAAGAATCAAGTTTGGGATCTTGTTGACCCACCTGAAGGTATTGTACCTATAGGGAACAAATGGGTTTTTAAGAAGAAAATTGGTTCTGATGGAAAGGTAGAGACCTATAAAGCAAGGCTAGTAGCGAAAGGGTTTCGCCAAAGGCAAGGAATCAACTATAAGGAGACTTTCTCGCCTGTTGCCATGCTTAAATCAATTAGGATTCTATTAGCAATGGCTGCATACTATGATTATGAGATTTGGTAAATGAATGTCAAAATAGCTTTTCTCAATGGATACATTGAAGAAAATATTTTTATGAAACAACCTAGGGGTTTTGAATCCCAAGATGGTTCCAAGGTATGCAAGCTAAAGTGATCCATTTATGGGTTGAAACAAGCTTTGAGGAGTTGGAACATCCATTTTGATGAAGCCATTAAGTCATTTGGGTTTATCAAAAATGAGAATGAGCCATGTGTATATAAGAAGGTTAGTGATAGTGCTATCACTTTCCTTGTCTTATATGTGGATGATATTCTGTTGATAGGTAATGACACAGGTATATTAACAACTGTAAAGGTATGGTTGTCAAATACATTCTCTATGAAAGACTTAGGGGAGGCAACCTATATTCTTGGGATTCGCATCTATAGAGATAGAGCGAAAAGAATAATTGGTTTATCCCAAAGTCTATACTTGGAAAAGGTGTTAAAGAGGTTTAACATGCTTGATTTCAAGAGAGGATTGTTACCAGTAAGACATGGTATCCACCTTTCTAAAGAGATGTCTCCAAAGGCACCTGAAGAAAGAGATAAAATGGCTAGGATTCCATATGCTTCGGTTATTGGAAGTTTAATGTATGCAATGTTGTGTACTAGGCCGGATATCGCATATGCTGTTAGTTTGACTAGCAGGTATCAATCCAATCCAGGTTTGGAACACTGGATAGCTGTCAAGAATATCCTTAAGTACTTGAGAAGAACTAAGGATTTATTCTTGATTTATGGAGGTGGAGACTTGCAATTGGATGGTTATACTGATTCTGATTTCCAATCATATATCAATGATAAAAAGTCTACCTCTGGGTATGTGTTCATTTGTAATGGAGGTGCAGTCAGTTGTAACACCCCTAAGTTCAGTAGTGCGTTCTACTGCTCCGGTGACCAGTGTTGTCCGGACAGCTAGGATGCCTAGAACTACACTTCAATAATGAGTGAGGAGACATAAAATAATGAAATACAAGAAAAGAAAATACAAGAAAAACAAAGGAAAAATAATAGCAAAGAAATGTAGCCAAGTTAAGCGAGCCGGGAATCCTAGCGATGGGGGACCGCACCGGGAAGTCACAGCGTGGACTGTTTACTAGCCCTGGACTGTGGGGAACCCTGGAAAACATTTTTAGGACTTAAATAGACCCTTATTGAAGAATAAATATCATTATAAAGATCAAAGAAAAATTAAATAATTAGTACAAAGAAAAGTGAGAAATCGAAAAACAGACAAAACCAGATTGTTAGAAAAATCGAACGCATAACCGACAGGCATTATGGTCATTTGACATCCCGAATTGTCTTTTGACCTAAATGTCCATTAAAAATAAATAATATTACACTTAGAAAATAAAATGAAAAATTAAATTGAGGGTACCTAATACAAATAGCCAAAATGGAGTGAAAAATGTGTAAATAACACATGTAAACATATTATATTATTTAATCTAAGTAAGTGGACCATTAAAGGAATAAATTAAAGATAATGGGGCAAGTGTACACTCATCTTACCATCTGCAATTCATCTTTCTCATTTGGATTCAAAGTTGCCGAATTGAAGGATGAGAGGAAACCACCATTGCCGTTTTGCATGAGCTCTCCTAACTCCTCCATTTCAACTCCATTCACTTAGGTTCCTTCATGAAAAATTGTCTACACATCACAAGGAAGAGTTTGATACCAAATTTGAGAAGTTTAATCAAGGTTTAACAAGTTCCAACTATAAGGTAAGTTAGCATTTTTGAAGATAGCTTTGTTAAACTTTGTGTGCATGTTATGGGTGTTGAATTTGTGAAGAAAAATTTTAAGTTTGAAGAGTTATTGAGATGTTCATTTTGGACAGCCATGGAGTCATGTAATTGATGAAATAATTGTGTATATATTTGATGAGAAATGTTGTTGGTTATGGTGATTTAATATCCTAATAAATTACTTCATATGTATATAGTGATTTTTGCACTTGGATGGAAATTGATGAATTGTGGGATACTTTGGTGTTGAGGAAAATTTCGGCAGCCTTGAGATTCTTGGATAAATGTATATGTTCATGAAGGTATTGGCAGAATATTGACCTTGAGAATTGATGGATATGTGTAAAGATTGATTATGTAAAGTGTATGTAAGAATTAGGGATGTTTAGGTGTGTATGTGATTGTATTTAGACTTTGTAAATGTGAGCTTTAATTGGTGTATTAAGGATGTTTGTAATCTGCCCAAAGTGATGTTAATGTAAAGTGGGATATGGTTTTGGTAATTAACCAAAATAGGAATGGTAAGGGAAGTGAACATATAGTAAGGTACATGTGTAATTGATGTGTGTTTAAGCATGGTAGTAAAGGGCAGTATGCATTTTAGTCAATAACTTTAGATGTGTAACCTCAATTGGTATGAGACTAATTGGAGGTGAAACTAGGCACAAAATGTGCCTACTTTCATTGAGAAAGCATACCAAAATTCTGCTTGCAAGGTGATATGAAAAATGACCAATTCGGATTGAGTACATTTGAGGCCTGAAATTTGACCAATTGGGCAGCAGTTAGTGTTTAGGCCATAACTCACTCAAAACAGGTCCAATTGACCTGAAATTTGAACCATGAATAGTTAAGACCCATACCTACAAGTCTTATGAAGACACTAAAGCCCAGAAATGACCATAAGCAAGTCAAAAAGCTTGCACAAGTTCGGGTCCAAAAACTGGCCGAACCAAAGTTGACCAAATTGACCTAAAATTAACCTAATTTGATGCCATTTGACCAGTAATAGTATAATGACCATAACTTGGTCTACTTAACTCGGATTGACCTAAAATTTTGCCCCGCGTTCCATAAGACATAGATCTCCAAGTTTGTAGTTTTGACCGAAACCCGAAAATAGAGGGAACTAGGTCGTCCGGCTAGGTGAAACTAGTATCCCGAAATCCAACAATTTGCAATGAAATGCAAGAAAACGCAATATACATATAATTGAGTTTGGTAACACGTACCAACCCTAAAACCCTATCGAATGTGACATATAAAGGACACTAAAACCTAAATTACCTAAAACGCATCAAGGGTCGGTATATTAGGTAATTGAGCAAATAATAGCCTTCAGTGAATTATTTATCGAACATTATCGTTAGAGACAGTTTAATTTAGTACTGAAACACTTCAAATTGTATTTCTCAGTTACCAAAGACTCAGGAAAAAGGAAGGAAATCTCGAGTCCGCACCAGAGACGATTATCGAGGTTTGTGCACAACAACTATTTCTTTTGAATTTTTCAATTGAAATGAATTATGACTATTTGTACATTATTGTTTTAAATTGTGGAAATGTGTTGAATGGATATTTATTGCTTGAAAAGCATTGTAAATGATTTGAAACTGTGTAAAATTGTTTGAATGATATTGATGGATACTTATTGATTGAAAAGCATTAGAAATGATTTGAAACCACAGCTATCATGTATATTGATTGTATTCCTCACTAGCTTGTCTAGTGGGACGAATTGAATTCCCTCTCTGGCTGAAGTGTCGAGGTGTGTGCCTGTTGAGGACGAATTGGATGAGTACTCATATTTTTGCTAGCTAGCTATGTTATTCCTCATTAGTCATTGACTTTTGGGATGAATTGAATGCCTCATTAGCCATCGGCTTTTGGGATGAATTGAACTTTGGAACATGATTAAAGCTGTGTGTGATTTATTGATATGTATTGTGAGATTGTGAAATGAATTTAAACTCTTATTGACATATACTGTCTTTTGAATTCAACAATGATTTGACTTATTGAAATTTATTGTGATATTGAGAAATGGAGTTTAAATTCTTATTGACAATTATTGTCTTGAAATTAACTATGGTTTTAAGTATCCACTATTTACATGACTTATGAATTGTGATTTAAATTGTATTGGGTTAATGTTGTGCACCACTGAGACATTGTCTCAGCGATAGCTTTTTATTGCTGTCGTAGGTAGACAGATAGACAGGGCAACAGACTAGGCTGCTAGTACCTCCGGCGAGAGACTACCGGGTATAATGAGTATACCAGTATTTTGTATTTTGTAATGTAATATATGTTCACTGTATGTACATATTGTTGTTGGTTTTGAGCAGTTGTAAATTAAAATTGTACATTGGAGTTGTAAAGTAAATTATGAGATATTTTGACTTGTAAAAATTGTATTATATTTTCTCTATCTCAATCCTTGAAAAATTACTGTAAATTTGACTTGAGAACTGTGTTAGGTTGAGAAAAATGTTGAAGTTGAGATTTGGAAAATATATTGAAGTGCTTTTTACAGGTTTTCTGAAGAACTGTTTTATCCAAAATATAGATGGCACTCTGCCAAAATTTTTACAGAAATTCCAAATAATCTAAATGAGTTAGCTGTTTCACTTCAGTTCACGAAAGTTTTTAACACCTGTAAATAGTGCTCACCACTGTAAAAGAAGTAAGAAAAGTTTTTAAAATCCCTTGTAGTGTATTTAATGGGTTATCAGTAGACGGAGTTGGTAATTCATTAGGTATACTACGGGATCATGTTATGCCTTACAGAGGGGTAGGGTGTGACATCAGTTGGAAGAGTTCCAAACAGAGCACGACTGTAGATTCCACTACCGAGGCTAAGTATATTGCTGCATCAGATGCTGGAAAGGAAGTTGTTTGGATAAAGAAGTTTGTGACAGAAATTGCAGTAGTTCCTTCCATTGAGTCAGTAGTTTCACGTCACTGTGACAACAATGGAGCAGTCATACAGGCTAAGGAACCCCGGTCTCACTAGAAATCCAAACACATAGAAATGCGCCACCACATTATTAGAGAAATAGTTGGGCGAGGCGATGTAGCCATGTAGAAAATAGCATGTCACACCTTACCCCTCTGTAAGGCATAACATGATCCCATAGAATACCTAATAAACTACCGAACTTCACCTACCGATAACTCATTAAGTACCCTACAAGGGATTTTAAAACAATTTTTTTACTTTTATAAGTGGTAAGCATTTTCTAATAGGTATTAAAACATTTAATTAGAGTTTGAAAACTAGTTAAGATTTTTGTCCCATTTTATTTTTCCGCAAATTTTATAAAAATTTCGGCAGAGTGCCGTCTGTATTTTGAGAAAACAGTTCTTCAAATACCTGTAAAAAGCACTTTCAAAGATTTATCTCAACAACTTCATCAATTTCACAACCATCCCAACCAATTTCAATATCATTTCTCAATTTCCAAAATTCAATAATCATCAAAATACTACCAATTAATTTCATTGAAATTAAAATAAAATATTTCCATTCATATTTCATTAAAGATAAAACAATTTATATACATCATTTCAAAAATTTACATTAGGAAATATCCAAACCAAAATTAATTACAAGCTTTATACAACTCTATACAACTGCTCATGACCAATTTTACATGTCCATACATTTATATACATTTACATACATCAAAATAATTTTTACAATCAGGGTATAAAATACACCCAATAAACTTCAGAGTAGGTAGCTCCTCAATCCTCAGCAGCTCACTCTGCTGCTCCTCTAGTCTCTATATCTGCGATAGCAATAACAGCCATTGCTGAGTACTAGGACTCAGTGGTGCACAACATACTAAAATAATCTTTATGCGGAATTTAAATCATATTTATTTAAAAATTAAACTAAACATGAGAAATAAATTCAAAACAAGACTTATGAAATTTTAATCCAAACAATGTCATTTCAAAAGTCTCAGAATAAATTTCATAAAAACACATAGTTATATCATGCCATTCGAAACAAATATCATCTCAATAGCCAGGGGCTAAGGAGAAGTCATAACACAAGGCTAGCTAGCTCAAATATATGGGAACCCATTCTTTTTTTTCTTCTATTGGCACAAAGCTCAACACTTCAGCCAGATAAAGAATCAAAATTTGAAACTAATTTCCCCCACTAATCATGCTAGTGAGGTATTCAAATATATGGTCATGACACTTTGGTTTCAAAACTATCTTAACAATTTACTAAACTTTTGATGTCATTTCAAATATATACAATTAAACTTTCAACAACTTAATTTGAAAGCATAATAAACATTTCAAGACAATGAGATCACAATTCAATATTTCAATTCATTTAAAAAGATGTGCAGAAGAAAATTTACAAAAATTCTATGTTGTGCACAAACCTTATACGAGTCGCCTCTTGGCCTTGACTCGATCCCTCGGGTTCTTTTCTGGTATTCTTCTCAACTGAAACACACAGTTTCACAGTGTTTCAGTATCATAACTTATCATAAATTCAAAAATAAATTCAAATATACTTTTACTTAGCTTTAATATGCTAAACTTGGCGTTCTTTAAAATTTGTGTTTCGGGGTTACTATTCACGATACTATTTAAGTCAATTTGTTGACTTTCTAAGGCTTAATAGGTATGGGAATTCCAACTTCAGCTACATACCACATTTTGGTTACCTAATTTATTAGTTTTGGTTGTTTACTCAAATTTTAAGTCTTTTAGGCAAATTTGCAAATTTTCAGTTTTGGTGTCTAATGTTGCACTGTTCCATTGGTCATGTTGCTGTTAGAATTTGGCTAAGTTTTCTTCATAGAAATTGTTCCTTATTATCTTAAATTTATTATTCTTTTTGAATTACTCCAATTGTAACTTTGTAGCTCAAGTTATAGCCATTTGAATCATAGCTGCCGGATTGGCTTAACCCAGATTTTCTGGGCACCAAAACTGGTTCTGGCAGTTTTAAGTCACCAACTTTGGGTGGCTAAATGACTTGGTTAAGAGCATAATTTGGGTTTGTGTTCTTCAATGAAAGTTTTAGGTCCATATCTCATCTTTCTACTGGTAAAATTTCAGGTAATTTATACCTGCCTAGCCCAAGTTATGGCCAAATGAACAAACACTATTCATTTGGTCAGTTTTGTACAGGTCAGATTGCCTAATCTGGATTTGGCCAATTTGTTCACTATGCTATGGTCACTTTCTGGGCATGATTCCTAAATGAAAAATGTGTCATTTTGTGTCTAGTTTCATTCCCAATTGGCCTCACACCAATTGGGTTGGTAAATTTTTAGTTTTAGTCCCTGAAAGGGACCTTGGTCATGCTGCCTACAGCATGTCCCTAATCAATCCAAATTTCTATTCAATTCCAACACTTCCAACATACAACAATTGGTAAAAAAATGACCATTTTTTAGCTCAAACTAGGTAAAACACACCATTTGACCATTTCTCCAATTTTTGTCTTCCAAAACCCTAGGTCGAAACCCTAACTCACTACTTTATTACATGTAATTAATTCCAAATATACAAACACCATTTCTCAACTCATTCAAGCTTCCTAACACATTTAATTCAATCAAACTCATGCATTCTCATCTCAAACCCTAGCTGGCCAAAATTCCATATAGTCCAACACTTGTTTTCATTTCATTTTATGTTAATTTCTAAGTTCATTAAGCTAAAAACAAAAGAAATAAACCAAAAGTTTAAAGTTTGGATCACTAACCTTAGTGCAGAATTTTTTTTCCCTTCAAAACTTCTTCCTTTCTTCTTTCTTTTTATTATCAATAGGTGAATCAAGGTTCAAGGACAAGATTTACTTAAGAAACCTTAGGGAAATTATGACTAGATTAGGGTTTATGAAGCTTGAGTTAAGCTTCCATGGAGATATGTGAGAGAGCTTGGGAGAGGGATATGTCATGGCAACAAAATGAAGAAGATGGACTTTTGCTATTTTTTTTTTCCTTTTCTGAATTTTTAACCTTTAATAAGACAAAATTTATCTTAAAAGTTAAATTCTTAATTATTAGGTTTATTGCATCATGCATGATGTCATGCATAATGTAATCACTTTTTCTTTTTCCTCTTTTTTTTTCATTTTTTTTCTTTAGTTCTTTAATTTAATTTCCAACTCCGAAATTTTCTTTTCTCTGATTTGATTTGACAGTTAGGTCAGGAGTCAGCTCTAGGGGTCAATTGACCAAATTGCCCCTTGCCGGTTTGACCCGGTTTACAAATAATTCAATATTTCTTTCGGATCCCTAAACTAATTATTTGACCAGCTTAACATTTCTTTTTTGTTATTTTCTCTTTTCCACTGTGTTTGCAATAGTCCTAAGGACCCAGTGTCACATTTTACAGTTCAAAATTTTAGTTTAAATCGACTTTGCAATCCTTCCCAAGAAGGTCACCCATCGCTGTGACTCTCGGCTCATTTAACCTCTTATGTTCTGTTTTTCTTATTTATACTTAACTAATTGACAATTGCTAATTATTTATGTTTAGAGCTTATCTAGGTTTCTTAGACGTGGTTTTAATTCTCTTAATTATCCGGACCGACACCGGTCACCAGAACAGTGAAATATACCAGGCTATACAAATAGGGGTATTACAATTCTCCCCCCCCCCCCCTAAAAATAAATTTCGTCTCGAAATTTTACATGGTATCTGTCTCTAAACAGCTATGGGTGCTGTCTCCTCATATCCTCCTCTCGTTCCCAAGTAGCTTATTGGCCCAAATGATGGTTCCACAACACTGTCACTAATGGTATCTGCTTATTCTATAGCTGCTTCACCTCATAAGCCAGAATTTTTATGGGTTCTTCCTCATATGTGAGGTCTGGATTCACTTCAATTTCTTCCACTGGTAGTACATGAGATGGGTTTGATCGATACCTCCTCAACATAGATACATGGAAGACGTTATGTATCTTCTCAAACTCTGGAGGTAGTGCCAAACGATATGCCAAAAGACCCACTCTTTCCAGAACCTCATATGGCCCAATGAAATGAGGACTTAGTTACCCCTTTCTGCCGAATCTCATAATTTTCTTCCAAGGGGAAACCTTGAGGAATACTTTCTCACCCACTGCATACTCAGTATCCCTTCTCTTTAAATCAATGTAGGACTTCTAACGGTCTGATGCAGTCTTAAGTCGATCTCTGATCACCCTGATCTTCTCCTCAGTTTGCTGAACAATTTCTAGCCCAATCAACTTTCTTTCACCTATTTCATCCCAATATAGGGGAGTTCTGCACTTTCTGCCATATAAAGCTTCATATGGAGGCATCCCAATACTTGATTAGTAGCTGTTGTTGTAAGCACACTCAATCAAAGGAAAGTGTGTGTCCCAATTACCCTCAAACTCAATCACACAAGCTCATAGAATGTCCTCCAAGATTTAAATTATCCTCTCAGACTGGCCATCTGTCTGTGGGTGGAATATCGTACTAAAGTTCAATCTAGTTCCTAGGGCTCTCTAAAGACTACCCCAGAATCTAATAGTGAACCTAGGATCTCTGTCTAATATGATGGATATTGGCACTCCATGCAGTCTCACAATCTCATCTATATACAACTTGGCCAATCTTTCTAAACTGTAGTCCATCTGGACAGGCAGAAAATGAGCAGACTTGGTTAGCTTGTCAACAATGACCCATACTACATCATGACTCTTCTGTGTCCTCGGAAGTCCCATCATAAAATCCTTCGTTATTCTCTCCCATTTCCATTCTGGTACTGGTAGTGGATGTAACAACCCAATGGGTACTTGATGCTCTGCCTTTACTTGCTGACAAGTTAGGCATTTGGAAACAAATTCTGCCACATCTCTTTTCATACCCATCCACCAGTAATGTTCTTTCAGCCCTCTATACATTTTTGTGCCACCAGGGTGCATAGCAAAAGGAGACTCATGTGCTTCCTTTAAAATGATCTGCCTCAAATCAACATCATTAGGAACACACATTCTGCCTTGGTGTAACAGTAGACCATCATCTCTAATTGAGAATTCTGGTTTCTTGCCCTATCGGACTTCTTCCAACAGCTTCTGATACTTCTGATCATTCTGAGCAGCCATTCTGATCTGATCAATCAACACTAGCTGTATATGCCATGCAACTGATATCTGCCCCTCATCATTAATCTCTAAGCTAGCATGTAATGATCTCAACTCATGTACTATAGACAAAGGAGTAACCCGTAAACCTGCCATAGTCTTGTGACTTAAGGTGACAGCTATAACATTAGCTTTCCCTAGCTGATAGTCTATCAGACAATCATAGTCTTTGATCAATTCTAACCATCTCCTCTGTCTCAAATTTAACTCCTTCTGGGTGCCCAGATACTTCAAACTCTTATGATCTCTATAGATGTAACACTTTTCCCCATACAAATAGTGTCTCCAGATCTTAAGAGCAAATATAATAGCTGCAAGCTCCAAATCATCTATTGGATAATTCCTCTCATGTGATTTTAGCTAGCGTGATGCATAGGCAATGACATTTCAATCTTGCATCAATACACAGCCTAACCCATTGTGAGAAGCATCACTGTAAACTGTGTATTCTTTACCTGGAGTAGGTAAAGTCAAGACTGGAGCCACAGTCAAATACCTCTTTAATTCATCAAAACTCTGCTGGCATTTATTTGTCCACTGAAATTTAACATCTTTGCTAAGTAGCTTGGTCAATGGAGATGCCAACATGGAGAATCCCTTCACAAATCTACGGTAGTATCCAATTAAACCCAGAAAGCTGCGAATCTCCGTGATATTCCTGGGTGGCCTTTAATTAAGGACAACTTCTATCTTACTTGGGTCTATCTTAATGCCCTCTACTAATACTACATGCCCCAAGAAAGATATTTCTTTCAGCTAAAATTCACACTTCGATAATTTGGCGTATAGCTGTTTCTCCCTCAAAGTTTATAGTACAATTCGCAGATGTCTATCATGCTCTTCTGCACTCCTCGAATAGACCAATATATCATCTAGAATACCACAACAAACTAATCGAGGTATGGTTTGAAGACAGTGTTCATCAGATCCATAAAAGCAGCCGGAGCATTAGTTAACCCAAATGCCATGACTAAGAACTCATAATGGCCATAACGGGTTCTGAAGGCAATTTTAGGAATACTATGCTCTTGTATTTTCAGCTGATAATAACCTGATCTCAAGTCAATTTTGGAGAACACAGCTACACCCCTCAACTGATCAAACAAGTCATCAATGCGGGGCAATGGATATCTATTCTTTATTGTCACCTTATTCAACTACCGATAATCAATATATAAGCGGAAAGTGCCATCCTTCTTCTTAACAAACAACACTGGCGCTCCCCAAGGTGACACACTAGGGCGGATAAAGCCCTTGTCAAGTAGCTCTTGCAACTGCACTTTCAAATCTTTCAATTCTGCAAGTGCCATTCTATATGGTGTTATAGAGATTAGGTCCACACCAGGCATAACATCAATCTTAAACTGCACTTCTCTTTCTAGAGGCAATCCTGGCAATTCATCAGGAAACACATCCGGAAAGTCACATACCATAGGGAAGTCCCTCAGTGCTGGACTCTCCACTTGGGTGTGTGACACCCCTCAGTGCTCAGTGTCGGAGCACCAATTCATGTTTCTCTTACAATTTATCCCTTTTAATTCATTTGTTTACAATTTTTAATAAATCTAAATTTTTACGTAATTTTTATAGAAAATCCGGCAGAATGCTGGCTGTAATTTAGAAAAACAGTTCTTCTGAACCTGTTTAAAAACACTTCCATTATAATTTCCAAATCCAAACTCCATTATACACATTCAAGTCAATCTCAAAATCTCAATCTCAAATCACAACATCTCAATACTATTTCCAAAACTTTTCTGTTCACTTCACCACTAGAAGCTCATTCATAAATATTTCTCAACATTTCATTTATCAACATACATTATACAGAAAATTTCAATAACATGAAATTTCATATATTTACATTGTTACATAAATTTAAGAGTTTATAGTTACAACCCAAAACTAATACAAAATGCAAAATACAAGTGCTACCCCAAAGTCCTAATGTTCTACCATATGCACTGCAGATGTGAGGTGACTCTGGACCCCGGATGCAGCTTTGAAGGCTCACCTTATTTGATGTCTGTTTGGCTCCCCAGCTAGGTCTCCAGTTCCTACGCGTGGCAAAAGCGACGGGCTAAGCAATTCTGCTTAGTGGTGGCAATATAAAATAAAATAAAATATAATAAAATATAATAAAAATAAGTATGCAGAATGTATGTTTACATTTTTTAGTAGACTTAATTTCAGATATTATTTGTGGTATTATTCGATCAAAATTTGGTAAGGTTTATTATCATTGCCCGAGTAACCCATACTAGTCGACTGGACTGGATAAATGGGTAAACTAGTACTAGGTACTAAGTACCTCAGACCATCACACCATCGGTCACATTGTGTCTCCCGGTGTGCAACAGAACAGTTGATAAGCTGTAATAATTATCAGGGATTAACTCGAGTGTAACAACTCAATAACGTAGCCAAAGGCTATTATGTCACATAATGGCATGGGAAGCCATGAAACACAGAATGGTGTGAAGCCATATGCAGTACTGCTAACAGAACCCTATTGGCATGCCAAGCTATCCAAGCCAATCTTGTTAGGTATACTAGGGCATATTGCACTTTTAAATTTCACAATTTTTGAATTTCAAGTTTGAATGTTACTATTCATTTTATTAGTCAACTAAAATATTGACTTTTGCATAGACAATAGGTACATTGGTTTTAATACCCCCAACATATCACATTTTGCATTCAAAATTTGTTGGTATTGGTTGCCAATACCATTTCTAAACTTAATGTTAATTGGACAAAATTTTCAGTTTTCATGCTCTGTTTTTATTGTTCCATTGGTCATTTTTACAGTGGGAATTTGGCAAAATGATCAACATGAAAGTTGTTCCTTATTTTGTCTAGTTGAATTTATTTTTTTGAATCACTCCATTTTGAGTTTTGTAGCTCAAGTTATGGCCTAAAAACCACAACTGGCCGGATTGAAATTTTGTCCAGAATTTTTGGACTGACCAAATCTACAGTGTTAGGAACAGTAACTGCAACTCACTTTTTGAATATGTTCTAATCATAATTTGGGTTAGGTTTCTTCATGAAAGTTGTTGGTATATATCTCAACTTGTTGCTGGTAAAATTTCAGGTCAATTGGACTTTCTACACTGAGTTATGGCCAAATGATCAAACACTGTTCATTTGGTTATTTTGCGCAGGCAGAATGCAGGTCACCCAAATTAGGGCAAACTTTTGGTCAACTTGGTTTCATTTTCTGGGCATGGTTTCTTCATCAAAGTTGTGCCATTATGTGTCTAGTTTTATGTCCAATTGGCATTGGACCAATTGAACCTCTACAATTCAAGTTATTGCTACCCAAACCTGCTGGACTCATGCCCATATCTGTAGGTCACCAAGGGCAGCCACACAAAACCCAAATCCCACTACACAATTCACTTCATTTTTTATTCAAACCAAACTAAATGGTCACTAATTGACCATTAAAACCTACTTCCATCATCACATGAGCAAAATCTCAATTTCCATCCCAAAACCCTAACTCAAACATCACATACCATGCATTATCATTGTATCTCAACACTCCACTTAAAAGATGCAATTCAAGGGCAGCCATACTAGCATGTTAGCTCCATCAAAATCACCAGATTCATACCCTAACCAAGGCTGCCGAAATTTATGGTTGGCATACAAATGGTATTCAACAAATTTTCTTTGTAATTTACACTCACTTAAGGTTCTTAAACATGAATTCAAAGTAAAAACCAAGGTTAGGTCACTAACCTTTATGGAGTGAAGTTTCCCCACTTGCTAGAGTTCTTCTTTTTCCTTTCTTTTTTACTCTCAAAAGAATCACCAAGATGCAAGAACACTTTTTTGTGTTGGGAGTATAGGATGTAGTGGGGTAGAAGCTAGTGAAAATCAAGCTTGAAAAACCTTGAAAATGGTGGTTATGGAGGAGGGTCACGGCAAGAAGAAGAAGAAAAGAGAGAGATCTGATTTTTTGTTCATTTCCAGCCCATTTTGTCTCTTTTAAGTGTATTTTGTGAATGGTGATTGGTGGAGGCATTATAATGACATAAGCATGAGGTCATAATTCCAAATTTCTTTCATTTTCTTTTCTTTTCTTTTCTACTCATTTTCAATTTAATTTTCAGCAATATTTGTTCATATTTTAGATCATAATAACTATTTACTTAATTGGACAAGTCGGTCAAAAATCTCCTCTGAAGGTGAAATGACCAAAATGCCCTCCGTTTGGCTTAACAGACTAAAATTGTCTGTACCAATTGAAAAAATTTTCTAAGCATTTCTTTGGCATTCTAATGCCATAAGAACCTCAATGACCCTTCTCTAGAGTTCCAAATTTTTTTTTTATAATTTTTCCCCCGGGTCTAGGGCTCCTAGTTGCGAGAACCGCAACTTCTCACTAGGCTACCTATCACTAGGGCACCAGTTCATTTAACTTGGTTGTATTTTATTTCTAAAATTTTCCTATATTTTTCTTATTAATATTTGAGTTAATTATGGTTCCTCACTTTAGTTTAAATATTTTTCCAGATGTTCTTGTAACATCCTCATTTTCGTAGTCCGTACATTCCACTGTTCCGATGGCTAATGTCTGCCCCGGAAAGTCAAAATGTCTGGAACTATACCTCGGTGATAATGAACAGACATATAATGATGAAATAAATAAGAAGAAAATGCAAGAAAAATCAAAGACAAATGAAAGAGAGAAAATGAAGCTAAGTTAAATGAGCCGACACCTCAGCGATGGGTGACTGCACTAGAAAGGCCGTTGCCGACCCCAGCACCGCAGGGAACCCTCAGAATTTAATTCCAGGATGTAAGTAAAGGTCTATTGAAATATAGTTGACACTAGAATTATTAAAGAAAAATTAATAAATTAATACAAAGAAAAACGAAAAATCGAGAAACAGACAAAAATTGGGAATATAACCCGAAGTGGGGTATTTTGGTCATTTGACACCTAGAGTTACCTTTTGACCTAAATCTCCATTAAAAATAAATGATATTACACTTAGAGAATGTCATAAAAAAATTAAATTGTGATACATTATAAGAATAGTGAAAGAAATGGGGGATAAAATCTAATTTATGAAACTTTGAATAATTAACATTAAAATCCAAGTTAGTGCTCCACTAACTCTTAATTTGGGACACTTAAATATTCCTTTGGGACAACAGAACCATCATCTTCCACCTTGAGAAATAACCAGCCAAGAGAAATGAAGTTCACCATGGATGCCCCACATGCAACCTCCATGGGTGCATGATCAAGCCACCATTTCTACTTAGTTCCTTTATTAAAGCTTGCACACACACCTTGGGCAGTTTGTTGGAAGCAAAAAGAAGAGGATTTGATGAAGTTTTGGTGAAGCTCAAAAAAGGTTAGTGCTAGTTTTTCATCCCTTGCTTCATTAAAGTTTGTATTAAGGTTGAGATGAGTTGGATGGTGAAGAAATTTGAAGGATTCGATGAGTTATTGATATATTCAACTTTGGACAGCCATGAAAGATTATTGTAGTTGAGTTTTTCTTACCTCTAATGGATGGAAATTAAGATTGATTAACTTAAATGGAAGTGGTAGTAAGTTAATATCCAATGATGTGCATGTTAGTGCTTGAATTAAGGATTTGAATATGGGTCTTGATGCTTTGGCAAACTGCCATGTTTGGCAGCCTATTAAATCATGAATTTGTGTGTGAATATATAGTTTATTAATAAAATATGCTAGTATTAAATTATGGGCAGTATGTTTAAGTGATATTGAAGTATGATTATGTTGAAGTGTATGTGTAATATTGACATTAAGATATGTTGAATTTTAGTGGAAGTGAATGTTGAACTTAATGGCGAATTATGTGCATTGAGCACTTGAATATTCTACCCAAAATTGTTGTTGGAATTGTGTGCCATATATATATGGAAGTGTCATTGATTGAATATTGAAGTAATGAGGAGGAGAAGGAATATCAAATTGAAAGTGTATGTGTTTTGTGCAGGTTGTGTATTGATGGCAGTACTTAAATTAGGTCATAAGTGCCAAACTGTAAACCCAATTGGTATGAGGCCAATGGGAGGTGAAACTAGACACCAAATAGGCCAACTTTCATGTAGAAATGTTGCCAAAATTCTGCCTAGAAACTGACCTTAAAAATGACCAAATCCGGAATAGCAACCTTGCAACCCAGATTTTTGACCATATGAACAGTAGTCATTAGGATGACCATCACTCACTCAAAACAGGTCCAATTGACTTGAAATTTTTACCATGAATAGTTTAGACATAGATCTACAATTCTTATGAAGACACCAAAGCCCAGAAATGGCCAGAACTAAGCCAAATAGCCTGCACAAGTTCAGGTACCAAAACTGGCCGAACCAAAAGTGAGCTAAAAATGACCTAAGCCTACTATTTTAGTGCATTCTGTCCAGCATTGGTAAATTGACCATATCTTGGTCTACACAACTCAGAATGACTTGAAATTTTGCCTCGCGTGCAATAAGACATAGACCTACAAGTTTTTAGTTTGGACTGAAATCCGAAAACCGAGGGAACTCCGTCCGGCTAGGTCAAAATAGTACACCGAAATTCGATAAATTGCAATAAAATGAAATACAATTGGAAATGAAATTGGTAACATATACCAACACTAAAGGGCTATAAAATGTGACATATTGGTAACATTAGAATTGACTCACGTAAAGTGCATCAAGGGTCAACATTATAGGTTGACTAATGACATGAATTGAAGGGAATGGTACCAAGAGAAATAGGACTTTAAGCTAGACAAATCTAGCACACAAAAAAATTGAGAAATTGACCAAATTTTGCACCAAAGGTGCAATCTGTCCAGCTTTAGTAAATTGACCATATCTTGGTCTATATAACTCATAATGACCTGAAATTTTGCCTCGAGTGCAATAAGACATAGAGCTACAATTTTGCTTCTTTGACCAGAAACTAAGAACCAAGGGAAATAGGACTTTAAGCTAGACCAATCTAGCACACTAAAATTGAAAATTGGTAATTACATAAAATGATGCTTGAAGTGATTTGGCAATGAATGCCAACTTGTGAAAAGGGTAAATTGCATTATATTGACAACATATTGAATTGTAAATTGTGACATGTTGATGCTAGAATCAACCTATCCATGATGCATAAAAAGGTCAATAATTTTATTGACCAGTGAAAGGCATAAAGATGTATAAACCCTATGAATAAAGAATTAAATATGTAACATTATAATATGCCCTAATTTGCCTAGTTGACTAGTTTGGATAGGTTGGCATGCCAATAGGATTCGGTACATTGCTCAGAAATGACTTTACGTTATACTGTGTTTTATGGCTTATTATGCCATTCTATGATTTTAATTGCCTATGGCTATACAGATTGTGTTTTTATACTCGACTTAATGCCTGATTGATTATATGGCTTTTTAGCTACACCGCTTGTTGCACCGGGAGATACTTTGTGACCGATGGTGTGACGCCCGAGGTACTAGGTACCCAAAGCTAGTATATCCGCTATCCAAATGTCGATTGTATAGGCGATATGGGCAGTCATTTAAAACATTAAACAATTCAGGAAGCTAAGAAAAGAATAATGAAATTTGAGTACAATAAAATTCAGTATTGAATAAATGAGTAAAAGAGATTAGCAAAAGAAACATAACAAAAATATAAATTGCAGAACAGTAGAGACTTGAAATACAATACAGTTAGAATAACTTGTATATTGGGTAGTATTACTGAAAAGTTATAAACTAAGCACTTCCAAAGAGGAACAAACTAGTACATAAGATCATTGATACTAGAAGTACCATACCAAATTAAATTGATTCCTGAGTATTCGAATTATGATTTATTTCTTTCTTTATTTGTATATATTATTTCTTGTTATAATATTGCACCACTAAGCAGAAATGCTTAGCGCGATGGAATTGCTTCCTCGCGTAGGTACTGAAGGTAAAACCAGTAGACTGTCGACTGAGATTTTTGGAGTCCAGATCTGCAAAAGTGTCAGAAGAGTTCAAGATTGTCACCTCCTCAGCAATGCATGTAGATAGGGCTCATAATTATGCATGTTATGTATTTTGTTCATTCTAAGTATATTGTAATTTCATTTGTATATCCTGTACTTGACAAATTTATGTACTTAATTGGAAAATTATATAAGTTAATGAAATGTAAGAATTCTGATGTCTGAATTGATTGTCTATTCATAATGATTCTGAATGAGATTGAGTTTAAGAAATTTTGAGAAACTGATGAGATATTATTGAGATAAATTGAGCTATGAATTTGAATATGTTGTGAATCATCTTTCGCAGGTTTAGAAGAACTGTTAGTCCAAATTACAACTGACACTTTGTCGGATTATCGTTAAAATTTTTTAAATTCCAAATTAGTTAGATTTTGATAAAAGTAAAAATAGCCTAAACCTTAAATAAAGATTTTAAATAAATAAATCAAGAACTGTAATGAAATCAGATAAGATCAGGTGCTCCGGCACTCCGTGTAACACACTTTGCATGGCTACACTGTAGACGGGTGAGGGGTGTTACATTTAGTGGTATCAGAGCACGGTTTAGGCGTTCCTAAGCAAAGATAAGTGGAAAGATAGTGTGCATACATGCATTGCATTCATAAGAGTCGAGGTGACACTAATGCAGATCTGTTTACTTTTGATTATTCAAAGTTAAGATATGGACTTAGAGCCGCAGAGGGCATTAGAAAAAGAAGTAGAAAACCTAGTTCATGAGGTTATAACGTAATGACTACATAATGTTCTCGATGTTTGTATTGTACGCTGCATATTACAGTACCGACATGAGATTATTGTGTAGAGCTACGTGCTTCCTCGTGGTAGAATAAAGTAAGAATATTTGTAAGTAATCTATAATTTGATAGAGTTACGCCCGAATAGAGTACTATTACGGGAAATAAATGTGAAAATTCTAGTCAGAAATTTAAAACTTCAGAACTAGCTTATCGAAAGACTACACTTCTAAGGTAGCTAGAGTCAGTGACTCGGTTACACTAATGTGGACTACCATTACCATAAAAAAAATTGCTATAAGCTTTGAGAATTCAGTATGGCTATAAATTAGAAAGAACACCTTGAGGATGAAGATATTTGGACATAGATATGGAGTCTTATCAGTATTTTAATATTTTTGACAGAAAGGAATGATGTAGGTATTTGAGAATACATTTAGAAATTATATTGATGCTCTCTCCGGAAGCAAGAATAGGTTCCTTCCATTGATGGAGTTTGTGTATAGTGATATTTATTAAATAAGCATGAAGATACCAAGGTATAAGGTCTTGTATGAGATAAATGCAGAATACCTAGACAAAGGGTAATTTAACAGAGTTAGAATTGGTAAAAGAGACAGAAGGACTGGTAAAGAATCCTAGTATGAGAGATTAAGAAACTAATGAATAATAGAATTTCATGAGTAGGAATACTAAAGGCAGAGGAAAACAATGATGGAAAAGTGAATAAAATTATGAGACAACGATAAGCTCGGTTGTTTGAATTAGATGAATTTCGAGGACGAAATTCCTATTTAGAGGGGAAGAGTTATAACATCCTCATTTTCGTAGTCCATACATTCTACTGTTCCGATGGCTAATGTCTGCCCCGGAAAGTCAGAATGTCTGGAACTATACCTCGGTGATAATGAACAGACATATAATGATGAAATAAATAAGAAGAAAATGCAAGAAAAATCAAAGACAAATGAAAGAGAGAAAATGAAGCTAAGTTAAACGAGCCGACACCGCAGCGATGGGTGACTGCACTAGAAAGGCCGTTGCCGACCCCAAGACCGCAGGGAACCCTCATAATTTAATTTCGGGATGTAAGTAAAGGTCTATTGAAATATAGATAACAATAGAATTATTAAAGAAAAATTAATAAATTAGTACAAAGAAAAATGAAAAATTGAGAAACAGACAAAAATCGGGAATAAAACCCGAAGTGGGGTATTTTGGTCATTTGACACCTAGAGTTACCTTTTGACCTAAATGTCCATTAAAAATAAATGATATTACACTTAGAGAATGTCATAAAAAATTAAATTTTGATACATTATAAGAATAGTGAAAGAAATGGGGGATAAAATCCAACTTATGAAACTTTGAATAATTAACATTAAAATCCAAGTTAGTGCTCCACTAACACTTAATTTGGGACACTTAAATATTCCTTTGGGACAACAGAACCATCATCTTCCACCTTGAGAAATAACCAGCCAAGAGAAATGAAGTTCACCATGGAAATCACCATGGATGCCCCACATGCAACCTCTATGGGTGCATGATCAAGCCACCATTTCTACTTAGTTCCTTTATTAAAGCTTGCACACACACCTTGGGCAGTATGTTGGAAGCAAAAAGAAGAGGATTTGATGAAGTTTTGGGGAATCTCAAAAAGGTTAGTGCTAGTTTTTCATCCCTTGCATCATTAAAGTTTGTATTAAGGTTGAGATGAGTTGGAAGGTGAAGAAATTTGAAGGACTCGATGAGTTATTGATATATTCAATTTTGGACTGCCATGAAAGATTATTGTAGTTGAGTTTTTCTTACCTCTAATGGATGGAAATTAAGGTTGATTAACTTAAATGGAAGTGGTAGTAAGTTAATATCCAATGATGTGCATGTTAGTGCTTGAATTAAGGATTTGAATATGGGTCTTGATGCTTTGGCAAACTGCCATGTTTGGCAGCCTATTAAATCATGAATTTGTGTGTGAATATATAGTTTATTAATAAAATATGCTAGTATTAAATTGTGGGCAGTATGTGTAAGTGATATTGAAGTATGATTATGTTGAAGTGTATGTGTAATATTGACATTGAGATATGTTGAATTTTGGTGAAAGTGAATGTTGAACTTAATGGTGAATTGTGTGCATTGAGCACTTGAATATTCTACCCAAAATTTTTGCTGGAAATGTGTGCCATATATATATGGAAGTGTCAATTGTGTGCCAAATTGAAAGTGTATGTGTTTTGTGCAAGTTGTGTATTGATGGCAGTACTTAAATTAGGTCATAAGTGCCAAACTGTAAACTCAATTGGTATGAGGCCAATGGGAGGTGAAACTAGACACCAAATAGGCCAACTTTCATGTAGAAATGTTACTAAAATTCTGCCTAAAAACTGACATTAAAAATGACCAAATCCGGAATAGCAACCTTGCAACCCAGATTTTTGACCATATGAATAGTAGTTATTAGGATGACCATCACTCACTCAAAATAGGTCCAATTGACTTGAAATTTTTACCATGAATAGTTTAGACATAGATCTACAATTCTTATGAAGACACCAAAGCCCAGAAATGGCCAGAACCAAGCTAAATAGCTTGCACAAGTTCAGGTACCAAAACTGGCCGAACCAAAAGTGAGCTAAAAATGACCTAAGCCTACTATTTTAGTGCATTCTGTCCAGCATTGGTAAATTGACCATATCTTGGTCTACACAACTCAGAATGACCTGAAATTTCACCTCGCGTGCAATAAGACATAGACCTACAAGTTTTTAGTTTGGACTGAAATCCGAAAACTGAGGGAACTAGGCCGTCCGGCTAGGTCAAAATAGTACACCGAAATTCGGTAAATTGCAATAAAATGAAATACACTTGGAAATGAAATTGGTAACATATACCAACACTAAAGGGCTAAAAAAATGTGACATATTGGTAACATTAGAATTGACTCACGTAGAGTGCATCAAGAGTGAACATTATAGGCTGAATAATGAAATGAATTGAAGGAAATAGTACCAAGAGAAATAAGACTTTAAGCTAGACAAATCTAGCACACAAAAATTGAGAAATTGATCAAATTTTGCACCAAAGGTGCAATCTGTCCAGCATTGGTAAATTGACCATATCTTGGTCTACACAACTCAGAATGACCGGAAATTTTTCCCCGCGTGCAATAAGACATAGACCTACAAATTTGTTGTTTGGACCAAAACCCAAAAACTGAGGTAACTAGGTCGTCTGGCTAGGTCAAAATAGTACACCGAAATCTGGTAAATTGCAATAAAATGCAATACACTTGGAAATGAAATTGGTAACATATACCAACACTAAAGGGCTATAAAATGTGACATATTGGTAACATTAGAATTGACTCACGTAAAGTGCATCAAGGGTCAACATTATAGGTTAACTAATGAAATGAATTGAAGGGAATAGTACCAAGAGAAATAGGACTTTAAGCTAGACAAATCTAGCACACAAAAAAATTGAGAAATTGACCAAATTTTGCACCAAAGGTGCAATCTGTCCAGCTTTAGTAAATTGACCATATCTTGGTCTATATAACTCATAATGACCTGAAATTTTGCCTCGAGTGCAATAAGACATAGAGCTACAATTTTGCTTCTTTGACCAGAAACTAAAAACCAAGGGAAATAGGACTTTAAGCTAGACCAATCTAGCACACTAAAATTGAAAATTGGTAATTACATAAAATGATGCTTGAAGTGATTTGGCAATGAATGCCAACTTGTGAAAAGGGTAAATTGCATTATATTGACAACATATTGAATTGTAAATTGTGACATGTTGATGCTAGAATCAACCTATCCATGATGCATAAAAGGTCAATAATTTTATTGACCAGTGAAAGGCATAAAGATGTATAAACCCTATGAATAAAGAATTAAATATGTAACATTGTAATATGCCCTAATTTGCCTAGTTGACTAGTTTGGATAGGTTGGCATGCCAATAGGATTCTGACAGTGCTCAGAAATGACTTTACGTCATACTGTGTTTTATGGCTTATTATGCCATACTATGATTTTAATAGCCTATGGCTATACAGATTGTGTTATTATACTCGGCTTAATGCCTGATTGATTATATGGCTTTTTAGCCACACTGTTTGCACACCGGGAGATACTTTGTGACCGATGGTGTGACGGCCCGAGGTACTAGGTACCTAGTGCTAGTATATCCATTTATCCAGTCTGGTCAGTGTATAGGCTATATGGGCAGTCATTTAAAACATTATTCAATTCAAGAAGCTAAGTTAAGTTAAGTATAATGAAATTTCAGTACAATTAAATTAAGTATTGAATAAATGAGTAAAAGAGATTAGCAAAAGAAACATAACAAAAATATAAATTGCAGAACAGTAGAGACTTGAAATACAATACAGTTAGAATAATTTGTATACTGGGTAGTATTACTGAAAAGTTATAAACTAAGCACTTCCAAAGAGGAAACAAACTAGTACATAAGATCATTGATACTAGAAGTACCATACCAAATTAAATTGATTCCTGAGTATTCGAATTATGATTTATTTCTTTTTTTATTTGTATATATTATTTCTTGTTATACTATTGCACCACTAAGCAGAAATGCTTAGCGATGGAATTGCTTCCTCGCAGTGATCAAGGTAAAACCAGAGATCTGTCGATCGAGATTTTTGGAGTCCAGATCTGCGTATGTCGAAGAGTTCAAGATTGTCACCTCCTCAGCAATGCATGTAGATAGGGCTCATAATTATGCATGTTATGTATTTTGTTCATTCTAAGTATATTGTAATTTCATTTGTATATCCTGTACTTGACAAATTTATGTACTTAATTGGAAAATTATATAAGTTAATAAAATGTAAGAATTCTGATGTCTGAATTGATTGTCTAATCATAATGATTCTGAATGAGATTGAGTTTAAGAAATTTTGAGAAATTGATGACATATTATTGAGATAAATTGTGCTATGAATTTGAATATGTTGTGAATCGTCTTTCGCAAGTTTAGAAGAACTGTTAGTCCAAATTACAGCTGATACTTTGTCGGATTATCATTAAAATTTTTGAAATTCCAAATTAGTTAGATTTTGATAAAAGTAAAAATAGCCTAAACCTTAAATAAAGATTTTAAATAAATAAATCGATAACTGTAATGAAATCAGATAAGATCAGGTGCTTCGGCACTCCGTGTAACACACTTTGCTTGGCTACACTGTAGACGGGTGAGGGGTGTTACAGTTCTACCTGTCCGGACCGACACTGGTCACCAGAACAGTAGAATGTATGGAGTTGCTACAAGGAGGGTGTTACAACTCTTCCCCTCTAATAAAAATTTCGTCCTTGAATTTTACCTAACTTAAGTAATCGTGGAATTGCTACCTCCTTGTTTCTTCACTTCCTTATATCACCTCATCAGTGTCTAGGTTTGGCTCTTCCTGAGCTTCCATAGCATATACTTGTGGTGCCACCCTGACTTCGGTCTTTTCAACTATCTCAGAAACAATCTTCTATGAAATGTCAGCCGTTTCTGCTCTACCCGATCTTTTACCCCTTTGAACTGTAGGGGAAGGTCTATCAACTTGTATCGGAGCTATTGAACCACTCCTCTGAGGGCAATCTCTTATGAAATGATCCGTAGCCCCACACTTGAAATACTCTCCAGTTAACAGTCGACACTCCCCTCTGTGTCTCCTACCACAATGCATACATTCGGGCACTGGGGCTGATCCCCCTGTTATTGTGCCCGGGGAACTAGCTATAGATGATCCAATCTGGCCTCTATGGCCCTATTTCTGATCATGTGAACCATAACCCTTGAACTTCTTACTATCAGTCAGTATGCTTGACTGTCCTGGTCCAAATTCCCTCTTATGTTGCCTATCTTTCCTATTTTATTCATTTATTCGGACCCTTTCCACTTTTGATGCAGCATCAACTAGTTTAGCAAAATCTGTGATCTCCAATGCTGTTATCATAACTTTGATATTATCATTGAGCCCTTCTTCAAACCTTCTGCACCTCTCTGCCTCTATAGGGACTATCTCCCTCCCATATCTGCTTAGTTTAACAAACTCACACTCATATTCCACCACTGACAATTGCCTCTGTCTCAGACTGATAAATTCTCTTCTTCGTTCTTCTAAATACACTTTGCTCACATATTTCTTCTTGAACTCTGTGAGGAAGAATTCCCAAGTGATTCGTTTCGGTTGCACCTCACTGGTTACTGTGTCCCACCACTGATATGCATCATCTTGAAGTAGGGACACAACACCCACTAGGTTCTGCTTGGGGGTGCAGTTTAGCTGCTCCAGCACTCTGATTGTTCTGTCCAACCAGTTTTCTACTGTCATGGCATCATCCTCCCTCTTCCCAAAGAAGTCTACAGCCCCATGCTTTCACAGTTTCTCTAGATGAGATTTCTGTGGTGCTGGTGGAGGTTGTGGCTGTGGTTGTGGTGGTGGAATTGCCCCCATCATTTGTTGGTAGAATTCAGTCTTTTGCTGAAATAGAGCAAACTGAGGTTGGGCAGGTGCCTCAGCTGCTGGTGGAGCAGATTCTCCCCTACCCCAAGATTCAGCCCTTGGTGGAGCACGACTCTCCACCTCTTCATCAACTGCTCTTTAAGAAGTAGGATCCATATCCTATTCAAAATAAGAAAACAAACAGATCTGCATCAGTGTCACCTCAATACTTATAAATGCAATGCAATGGTATACACTCTATCTAGGCTCAAAAACGCCTAAACTGATGCTCTGATGCCACTAAATGTGACACTCCTTACCCGTCTACAGTGTAGCCAAGCAAGTTATGCCGCTCAGTATGCCGGAGCACCAATTCATGTTTCTATTACAATTTATCCCTTTTAATTCATTTGTTTACAATTTTTGATAAATTTAAATTTTTACGCAATTTTTATAGAAAATCCGGCAGAGTGTCGACTGTTATTTGAAAAAACAGTTCTTTTGAACCTGTTTAAAAACACTTCTAATATAATTTCCAAATCCAAACTCCATTATACACATTCAAGTCAATCTCAAAATCTCAATCTCAAATCACAACATCTCAATACTATTTCCAAAACTTTTATGTTCACTTCATCACTAGAAGCTCATTCATAAATATTTCTCAACATTTCATTTATCAACATACACTATACAGAAAATTTCAATAACATGAAATTTTATATATTTACATTGTTACATAAATTTAAGAGTTTATAGTTACAACCCAAAACTAATACAAATGCAAAATACAAGTGCTACCCCAAAGTCGTAATGTCCTACCATATGCACTGCAGATGTGAGGTGACTTTGGACCTTGGATGCAGCTCTGAAGGCTCACCCTGTTTGATGTTTGCTGGGCTCCCCAGCTAGGTCTCCAGTACTTGCGCGTGGCAAAAACGACGCGCTAATTTCTGTCTGCTTAGTGGTGACAATATAATATAAAATAAAATATAACAAAAATAAGTATACAAAATGTATGTTTACATTTTTTAGTAGACTTAATTTATGATATTATTTGCAGTATTATTCGATTAAAATTTGGTAAGGTTTATTATCATTGCTCGAGTAACCCATACTAGTCTATTGGACTAGATAAATGGGTAAATTGGTACTGGGTACTAAGTACCTCGGACCATCACACCATCGGTCACATTGTGTCTCCCGGTGTGCAACAGAACAGTTGATAAGCTGGAATAATTATCAGGGATTAACCCGAGTGTAACAACTCAATAACGTAGCCAAAGGCTATTATGTCACAGAATGGCATGGGAAGCCATGAAACACAGAATGGCGTGAAGCCATATGCAGTACTGCTAACAGAACCCTATTGGCATGCCAAGCTATCCAAACCAATCTTGTTAGGTATACTAGGGCATATTGCACTTTTAAATTTCACAATTTTTGAATTTCAAGTTTGAATGTTACTATTTATTTCATTAGTCAACTAAAATATTGACTTTTGCATAGACAATAGGTACATTGGTTTTAATACCCCCAACATACCACATTTTGCATTCAAAATTTGTTAGTATTGGTTGCCAATACCATTTCTAAACTTAATGTTAATTGGACAAAATTTTCAATTTTCATGCTTTGTCTTTACTGTTCCATTGGTCATTTTTGCAATGGGAATTTGGAAAAATGATCAACATGTGTCTAGTTGAATTTATTTTTTTGAATCACTCCATTTGGAGCTTTGTAGCTTAAGTTATGGCCCAAAAACCACAACTGGCCGGATTGAAATTTTGTCCAGAATTTCTGGACTGACCAAATCTACAATGTTAGGAACAGTGACTGCAACTCACTTTCTGAATATGTTCTGGTCATAATTTGGGTTAGGTTTCTTCATGAAAGTTGTTGGTATATATCTCATCTTGTTGCTGGTAAAATTTTAGGTCAATTAGACCTTTCTACACTGAGTTATGGCCAAATGACCAAATACTGTTCATTTGGTCATTTTGCCCAGGCAGAATGCAGGTCACCCAGATTAGGGCAAACTTTTGGTCAACTTGGTTTGGTTTTCTAGGCATGGTTTCTTCACCAAAGTTGTGCCATTATTTGTCTAGTTTCATGTCCAATTATTCTTACACCAATTTAACTCTACAATTCAAGTTATTGCTGTCCAAACCTGCTAGACTCATGCCCATATTTGTAGGTCACCAAAGGCAGCCACACCAAACCCAAATCCCACTACACAATTCACTTCATTTTTTATTCAAACCAAACAAAATGGTCACTAATTGACCATTAAAACCTACTTCCATCAACACATGAGCAAAATCTCAATTTCCATCCCAAAACCCTAACTCAAACATCACATACCATGCATTATCATTGTATCTCAACACTCCACTTAAAAGATGCAATTCAAGGGCAGCCATACTAGCTTGTTAGCTCCATTAAAATCACCACATTCATACCCTAACCAAGGCTGCCGAAATTTAGGATTGGCATACAAATGGTAGTCAACAAATTTTCTTTGTAATTTACACTCACTTAAGGTCCTTAAACATGAATTCAAAGTAAAAACCAAGGTAAGGTCACTAACCTCTATGGAGTGAAGTTTCCCCACTTGCTAGAGTTCCATTTTTTCCTTTCTTTTTACTCCCAAAAGAATCACCAAGATGCAAGAACACTTTTTTGTGTTGGGAGTATAGGGTTTAGTGGGGTAGAAGCTAGTGAAAATCAAGCTTGAAAAAGCTTGAAAATAGTGGTTATGGAGGAGGGTCACGGCAAGAAGAAGAAGAAAAGAGAGAGATCTGAGTTTTTGTTTATTTCTAGCCCATTTTGTCTCTTTTAATTGTATTTAGTGAATGGTGATTGGTGGAGGCATTGTAATGACATAAGCATGAGGTCATAATTCCAAATTTCCTTCATTTTCTTTTCTTTTTTTTTCTACTCATTTTCAATTTAATTTTTAGCAATATTTATTCATATTTTAGATCATAATAATTATTTACTTAATTGGACAAGTCGGTCAAAAATCACCTCTGAAGGTGAAATGATCAAAATGCCCTCCGTTTGGCTTAACAAACTAAAATTGTATGTATCGATTGAAAAATTTTTCTCAGCATTTCTTTAGCATTCTAATGCCATAAGAACCTCAATGACCCTTCTCTTGTAACATCCTCATTTTAGCTAGTCTGTACGGTCTACTGTTCCGGTGACCAGTGTCGGTCCGGACAGCTAGAACATTTGGAAAAATATTTAAACTAAAGTAAGGAACCAAAAATTAACTCAAATATTAATAAGAAAAAAATTTAGGAAAAATTATAAAATAGTTCTTGGGACTCTAGAGAAGGGTCATTGAGGTTCTAATGGCTTTTAGAATGCCAAGAAAATATTTAAAAAAATTTTTCAATCAATATAGACAATTTTGGCCCATTAAGCCAAATGGAGGGCATTTTGGTCATTTCATCTTCAGAGATGATTTTTGGGCCAACTTGTCCAGTTAAATAAATAATTTATATAACATAAAATATAAATAAATATTATAAAAAATTTAATTGCAATTAAATAGACAATAAATGGAGAGAAAATGAAAGAAAATAGATTTATGACATCATCATGATGTCATTAAAACTCACCCAACCAACCCAATCTTGACACATGGCATAAACATATATAAAAGAGACAAATGGGCTGAAAAAACAAAAGAAAAATCAGAACTCTCTCATCTTCTTCTCTCCTTCCTTGCCACCCCCTTTGCCCTCCATAACCAAACTTTACCCATGGTAGAAAATCTTATTTTATATTTTATAAGATTTTCTACATAATGTATGTTGATAAATGAAATATTGAGAATTATTTGTGAATATGCTTCAAGTGATGAAGTGAACAAAAAAGTTTTGAAAATAGTATTGTGATTTGAGATTGAAATTTAAGATTGACTTGAATGTGTATAATGGAGATTGGATTTGGAAATTATTTTGGAAGTGTTTTTAAACAGGTTCAGAAGAACTGTTTTTCCAATTTACAGCCGGCACTCTGTCGGATTTTCTATAAAATTTATGGATAAATTCAGATTTATCAAAATTGAAAATAAATGAATAAAAAGGGATAAATTGTAATAAAAATATAAATTAGTGCTCCGACACACTGAGTGGCATAACTTGCTCGGCTACACTGTAGATGGGTAAGGGGTGTCACATTTAGTGGTATCAGAGCATCGGTTTAGGCGTTTTTGGGCCTAGATAGAGTGCATACCATTGCATTGCATTTGTAAGTGTTGAGGTGTCGCTGATGCAGATCTGTTTGTTTTCTTATTTTGAATAGGATATGGATCCTGCTTTGCAAAGAGCAGTTGAGGAAGAGGTGGAGAGTCCCGCTCCACCAAGAGCTGAATCTGGGGGCAGGGTAGAATCTGCTCCATCAGCAACTGAGGCACCTGCCCAACCTCACTTTGTGTTATTTCAGCAAATGACTGAATTCTACTGGCAAATGATGGGGGCAATTCCACCACCACAACCACAGCCACAACCTCCACCAGCACCACAGAAATCTCATTTGGAGAAATTGAGGAAGCATGGGGCTGTGGACTTCTTTGGGAAGAGGGAGGATGATCCCATGGCCGCAGAAAACTGGTTGGATAGAACCATCGAGTGTCAAATACTAAATTGCACCCCGAGCGTAACTCGGTGGGTGCTGTGTCCCTACTTTAGAATGATGCATATCAGTGGTGGGACATAATAACCAGTGAGGTGTAACCTGAACGGATCACCTGGGAATTCTTCCTCACAGAGTTCAGGAAGAAATATATTAGCAAAGTGTATTTAGAAGAGCGAAGAAGGGAATTTATCAATTTGAGATAGAGACAGTTATCAGTGGCTGAGTATAAGCGTGAGTTTGTCAGACTGAGCCGGTATGGGAGGGAGATAGTCCCTACAGAGGCAGAGAGGTGCAGACGGTTTGAAAAAGGGCTTAATAACAACATCAAAGTCATGATCACAGCACTGGAGATCACGGATTTTTCTAAACTGGTACATGCAGCATCAAAAGTGGAAAGGGTTAGAATCAATGAACAAAATAGAAGGGAAAGACAGCAGAAGAAGGGTTTGGGTCAGTCCAATACATTTTTTGCTCCCAGCAAGAAGATTAAAGGTCCTCCTGCTCAGAGTTCAGGACCACCACAGGTCACGCCGCCTCGGGGCCCAAACCACGCTCACACCTAGAGAGGCCACCCACACCATCAATGGGTAGCTCTCCGGGGATGGTGTTTAGGGGACCAGCCCCTGCATCTTCTGCTTGTCAGTACTGTCAGAAGTGGCATAAGGGGGAATGTTGGCGAGTGACCGGTGCATGCTTACGGTGTGGATCGACAGAACATCAGATCAAGAATTTTCCGAAAAGGACTACTACAGTTGCTCCAACACAAACTGACGGACCTGCTCCTGCAACACAAAGGGGTAGGAAGCCTGGTAAACCTGAGGCAGCTGGTCCATCATCGAGGCTCCATCTGAGCCACCGAGAGGCCAGACACTAGAATACCAGCCAGGGCCTATGCCATTAGAGCTCAAGAGGAGCAAGATGCCCCGGATGTCATCAGGGGTACGTTTTTCCTCTACAACACTTCTGTACATGCATTGGTGGATCCAGGATCCACTCATTCCTACATTTTCATCAAACTACCCATAGAGAGGGGAGTTCCAGCAGAGGAGTGTGATCAAGACATTCTGGTCACAAATCCACTAGGCCACAGTGTGGTGGTGAATAAAGTGTATAAGGGTTGCCCATTGAGGATTCAGGGGTATGAATTCTCGACAGACCTAATTGAATTGCCCTTCCATGAGTTTGACGTGATTTTGGGAATGGACTGGTTATCACGTCATTAGGCAATAATTGATTGCAAATTGAAGAGAATTTCTCTAAAAACTTGTGAGGGTAATGAGATCACTGTTGTGGGAGGAAGGACAGATTTCCTATCCAATGTTAGCTCAGCCACAATTGCAAGAAGATTGATGAGAAAAGGCTGTGAAGCTTACCTAGCACACGTGGTTGATACTAGGCAGGCTAAACCAAACCTGGGTGATATACCCACAGTAAGAGACTTCCCATATGTGTTTCCTAAAGAGTTGCCCGATTTGCCACTAGAAAGGAAAGTCGAGTTTGCTATTGAGGTAATGCCGGGTACAGCACCCATTTCTATTGCTCCTTATAGGATGGCACCCACTGAATTGAGGGAGTTGAAAACTCAGTTGCAAGAGTTGCTTGATAAGGGGTTCATACGCCCCAGTGTGTCACCATGGGAAGCTCTGGTGCTATTTTTGAATAAGAAAGATGGAATTTTGAGATTGTGTATTGATTACCGACAGTTGAATAAGGTAACTGTGAAGAACAAATATCCATTACCCAGAATCGACAATCTGTTTGATCAGTTGAAGGGAGCCGGTGTATTTTCAAAAATTGATCTCAGATCAGGGTATCATCAGTTGAGGGTAGAGGATGTAGATGTGTCAAAAACTGCATTCAGAACCCGGTATGGGCATTATGAATTTTTAGTGATGCCGTTTGGGTTAACAAATGCACCAGCAGCATTTATGGACCTTATGAACCGTATCTTCCATCCATACTTAGATCGGTTTGTAGTGGTGTTTATTGATGATATTCTGGTGTATTCTAAGACCAGGGAAGAACATGATGAACATTTGAGGATTGTTCTGCAAACCCTATGAGAAAAGGAGTTATATGCTAAGTTGTCCAAGTGTGACTTCTGGATGAGTGAAATCTCTTTCCTTGGACACATAGTATCAGTAGAGGGGATTAGAGTGGATCCCAAAAAGATAGAAGCAGTGATGGAATGGAAGCCTCCTAGAAATACAACTAAGGTTAGAAGTTTCTTGGGGCTAGCTGGGTATTACAGAAGATTTGTGTAGGGGTTCTCTCTTATAGCTGCTCCAATGACCAAGTTGTTGCACAAGAATGTGAAATTTGGCTGGAACGATAAGTGCCAAGCCAGTTTTGAGAGGCTAAAGGCTATGTTAACAGAAGCACTAGTGTTAACACAGCCAGTGTTAGGGAAAGACTTTGTGGTCTACAGTGATGCCTCACATAATGGGCTAGGGTGTGTATTGATGCAACAGGGGAAAGTGGTCGCCTATGTTTCCAGGCAGTTAAGGCCACATGAACAGAACTACCCTACTCATAACCTGGAGTTGGTAGCAATTATCTTCGCACTGAAGATATGGAGGCATTATTTATATGGTGAAAAATGCTACAACTATACAGACCACAAGAGTCTAAAATATTTGCCAACCCAGAAGGAGCTCAATCTTAGATAGAGGCGATGGATTGAGTTCCTTAAGGACTATGATTGTGTGATAGATTATCATCCTAGGAAGGCAAATGTAGTTACTGATGCTTTGAGTAGAAGTCCATCACAACTTTAAGATCACTAAATGCCTGTCCGTCCTTAGCTTAAGATGGAGCTATTTTGGCTGAGTTGCAAGTGAGGCCAACCCTTCTACAGCAGGTACAAGATGGGTAGAGGGTAGATGAAAAACTAATGGCCATTGTGGGTAAAATTCCAGAGGGAAAGGAGACTGATTATGAGGTGAAAGCAGATGGGTGTCTATACTACAGAGGAAGAGTGTGTGTACCAGATGATGGGGAATTGAAGACTAGTATTCTGAAAGAAGCACACACTAGTGCTTATGCTATGCACCCGGGAAGCACAAAAATGTATAATGATTTAAAGCCTCATTATTGGCGGCCTGGTATGAAGAGGGATATAGCTGACTATGTAACTAAGTGTTTGACATGTCAGCAAGTTAAAGCAGAACATCAAGTTCCGTCAGGATTGCTACAGCCTATAAGTATACCTGAATGGAAATGGGACCGGGTCACTATGGATTTTGTTAGTGGTATACCTCTCACCCAAAGGAAGCATGATGCAGTGTGGGTGATAGTGGATAGATTGACGAAGTCAGCACATTTTTTGCCAGTTAGGACTGACTACTCACTGGAGAAGCTAGCATAATTGTATATCAGTGAGATAGTTAGACTGCATGGAATCCCACTTTCCATCATATCTGACCGAGACCCAAGGTTTACATCGAGATTCTGGAAAAAGTTGCAAAAAGCCTTGGGCACACAACTCCATTTTAGCACGGCTTTTCATCCCCAGATGGATGGACAGTTAGAACGAGTAATCCAGGTAAACCTAAGAACAAATTGAATTTTTGCAATTAATAAATTAAAATGATAGTAACAATGTGAATTATGTGATAGATCCTAGAGGATATGCTAAGGAGTTGTGTCATTGAGTTTGAGGGGAGCTGGGATAGATACCTCCCATTGGCAAAATTCGCATATAACAATAGCTACCAAGCTAGCATTCAAATGGCTCCGTATGAAGCACTGTATGGGAGAAAATGCAGAACCCCAGTGTGTTGGACTGAATTGGGCGAAGATAAGCTGGTAGGACCAGACCTGGTGAAACAGACTGAGGAGAAAGTGAAGATAATCAAAGCTAAGTTTAATGTTGCCTCAGATAGACAGAAATCTTATGCCAACTTGAAGAGAAAAGAGGTAGAGTATGTAGTTGGCGATAAAGTGTTTCTCAAAGTCTCACCGTGGAAGAAAGTACTGAGGTTTGGGAGAAAGGGTAAGTTAAGCCCTAGGTTCATTGGCCCATATGAAGTCATTGAACGTGTGGGACCAGTGGCCTATCGGCTAGCTTTACCACCAGAACTAGATAAAATTCACAATGTGTTCCATGTTTCTATGCTGAGAAGATATCGCTCAGATCTTTCACATGTCATTTCCATGGAAGAGATTGAAATCCAACCGGACTTGACATATACAGAAGAACCTATATAAATCCTAGCTCTGGAAGTGAAGGAACTGAGAAATAAACAAATTTCACTGGTGAAAGTACTTTGGAGGCACCACAACACTGAAGAGGCAACTTGGGAAAGTGAAGAGATAATGAGACAACAGTTCCCTCAACTGTTTGCATCAGGTAAATTTTGATGATGAAATTTTTATTAGAGGGGAAGAGTTGTAACATCCTCATTTTAGCTAGTCCATATAGTAACAGTCTACTGTTCCAGTGACTAGTGTCGGTCCGGACAGCTAGAACGTTCGGAAAAATATTTAAACTAAAGTAAGGAACCAAAAATTAACTCAAATATTAATAAGAAAAAAATTTAGGAAAAATTATAAAATAATTCTTGGGACTCCAGAGAAGGGTCATTGAGGTTCTTATGGCATTAGAATGCCAAGAAAATATTTAGAAAAATTTTTCAATCGGTACAGACAATTTTGGCCCATTAAGCCAAACGAAGGGCATTTTGGTCATTTCGTCTTCAGAGATGATTTTTGGGCCAACTTGTCCAGTCAAATAAATAATTTATATAACATAAAATATAAATAAATATTATCAAAAATTTAATTGCAATTAAATAGACAAGAAATGGAGAGAAAATGAAAGAAAATGGATTTATGACATCATCATGATGTCATTAAAACTCACCCAACCAACCCAATCTTGACACATGGCATAAACATATATAAAAGAGACAAATGGGTTGGAAAAACAAAAGAAAAATCAGAACTCTCTCATCTTCTTCTCTCCTTCCTTGCCGCCCCCTTTGCCCTCCATAACCAAGCTTTACCCAAGCTTGATTTCTTGGGTTTATATCCATTAAAACTCAAATTTCTCAACACAAAAACTTGCTCCTACACCTTGGTGATCCTTTGGAAGCAAAAAGAAGAGGAAAACAAGAGCTTTAGCAAGTGGGAAAATCTCACTTCTTTGAGGTTAGTGACCTAACCATGAATTTTTCTTTAAATTCATGTTAATAACTTTGAATATGTGTAAATTGCAAAGAAAAATTGTTGAATACCATTTGGATGGAAACCCTAGATTTTTGTCAGCCATGGTTAGGGTTTGTTTGTGGTGAGTTTAATGAAATTAAAAGACCATCATGGCAGCCCACAATATGTACCCACTAAGTGGATTGATGAAATGCAAGTGAATGCATGAATTGAGATGGAATGGGTTAGGGTTTGGGTATAAAATGGAGACTTTGATCATGAAATGGTTAAAGTGAGTTTTAATGGTCAATTAGTGACCATTTGGATATGTGTAAACAAGAAATGAAGTGGGTTGTGTAGTAGGAATTGAGATTAGTGTGGCTGCCAATGGTGACCTGTAGAATTGGACATGAGTCCAGTAGGTTTGGGCAGCCATAACTTGAATTGTAGAGGTTCAATTGGTGCAAAGCCAATTGGACATGAAACTAGACATATAATGGCACAATTTTGGTGAAGAAACCATGTCCATAAAACCAAACCAAGTGGACCAAAAGCTTGCCTTAATCCGGGTGACCTGCGGTCTGTTTCTGCAGAATTACTAAATGAACAGTGATTGTTCATTTGGCCATAACTCAATGTAGAAAGGTCCAATTGACCTGAAATTTTACCATCAATAAGCTGAGATATATACCAACAACTTTCATGGAGGAACCTAACCCAAATTATGACTAGAACCTATCCAACAAGTGAGTTGCAGTCACTATTCACTGCACTATAGATATGGTCAGTCCAGAAAAATTTTAATCCGGCCAGTTGTGGTTTTTGGACCATAACTTGAGCTACAAAACTCTAAATGAAGTGATTCAAAAAAAGAAATTCAACTAGACAAAATAAGGAACAAATTTCATGTTGATCATTTTGCCAAATTCCCACTACAAAAATAACTAATGAAACAGTAAAAATGAAGAATGAAAACTGAAAATTTTGCTTAATTAACATTAAGCTTAGAAATGGTATTGGCAACCAATACCAACAAATTTTGAATGCAAAATGTGGTATGTTAGGAGTATTAAAACCAATGTACCTATTGTCTATGCAAAGGTCAACATTTTGGTTGACTAATAAAGTAAATAGTAACACCAAAATTTGAAATTCAAAAATTGTAAAACTCAAAAGTGTAAAATTCCCTAGTATACCTAACAAGATTGGTTGGATAGCTTGGCATGCCAATAGGGTTCTGTTAGCAGTACTGCATATGGCTTCATGCCATTCTGTGTTTCATGGCTTTCCCACGCCATTCTGTGAAATAATAGCCTTTGGCTATGTTATTTGAGTTGATATACTTGGGTTTTAACCCTAATCATTATTACAGCTTATTAGCTGTTCTGTTGCACACCGGGAGACACAATATGACCGATGGTGTGATGGTCCAAGGTACTTAGTACCCAGTGTCAGTTTACCCGTTTATCCAGTCCAATCAAGTAGTATGGGTTACTCGGGCAATGACAATAAACCTTACCAAATTTTAATCGAATAATAATGCAAATAATATCAGAAGTTAAGTCTACCAAAAATGTAAACACACATTCTGCATATTCATTTTATTTTATTATATTATATTATATTTTATTTTATTTTATATTGTCACCACTAAGCAGAATTGCTTAGCGCGTCGCTTTTGCCATGCGCAGGTACTGGAGACCTAGCTGGTGAGCCCAGTAGACATTAGACAGGGTGAGCCTTTAGTTTTGCATCCAGAGTCCAGAGTCACCTCACACCTGCAGTGCATATGGTAGAACATAGGATTTTGGGAGCATTTTGTATTTTGGCATTGTGTATTAGTTTGAATTGTAACTAGAAACTCCTGTAATTATGTATTAATAAAAAGAGATCAAATTTCATATTATTGAGATTTTCTACATAATATATGTTGATAAATGAAATGTTGAGAATTATTTGTGAATATGCTTCAAGTGATGAAGTGAACAGAAAAGTTTTGAAAATAGTATTGTGATTTGAGATTGACTTGAATGTGTATAATGGAGATTGGATTTGGAAATTATTTTGAAAGTGTTTTTAAACAGGTTCAGAAGAACTGTTTTTCCAATTTACAGTCGGCACTCTGCTAGATTTTCTATAAAATTTGCGGATAAATTCAGATTTATCAAAATTGAAAATAAATGAATAAAAAGGGATAAATTGTAACAAAAATATAAATTGGTGCTCCGGCACACTGAGTGGCATAACTTGCTCGGCTACACTGTAGACGGGTAAGGGGTGTCACATCTCTGGAGTCCAAAAATTATTTTATAATTTTTCTCCCGGGTCTAGGGCTCCTAGTTATGAGAACTGCAACTTCTCACTAGGTTATCCATCACTAGGGCGCCGGCTCATTTAACTTGGTTGTATTTTATTTCTAAAATTTTTCCTAAATTTTTCTTATTAATATTTGAGTTAATTATGGTTCCTCAATTTAGTTTAAATATTTTTCTGGAGGTTCTAGCTGTCCGGACTGACACTGGTCATCGGAACAGTAGAATGTACGGAGTTGCTACAATGAGGGTGTTACAGGGTGTTTATCACATGTGCCAAGTATGCTTCACACTCCTTTCTGATCATCCTTCTGGCTAGTGCAGCCGAAATGATGTTTGATGGCAGTAAATACCTCTCCCCATGTATTACCACATCACCGTACAGAGGGAGACCAAAAGTGACTATCTGCAGTCTACAGTCAATCATGGCGTGATGCCTGGCTAACCAATCCATGCCCAAGATAATATCATAATATCCGAAGGGAATTTCAATCAAATCTGACAGAAAAACATGTCCTTGGATCACCAAAGGACAGTCTCTATAGATTTTTTTGACTCGAACCTCTTGTCCTAACAAACTAGTTACTAGCACTTCAAAGCCCATTTTAACACACGAAACAGTAAGTGAACTGACTATGCTAGCACTAACATATGAGTGGGTTGAACCAGGATCAAAAAACACAAATACTTCTTGATCATAGATATAGAATGTACTGGCCACAATGTCAGAAGTCTCAGCCTCTTCTCGCTGTCTTATCGTGTAAACTCTGGCTGAAGCATTTCCTTGTGCTGACTGACTAATAGTACCTTGACTGCTTGAAGCATGTCCTCTACCTCTACCTCTTCCTTTGCCAACTAGTTGTAAACCACTGGAAGTAGGACTCTGAATAGATCCTTCTTTATGTCGACATCGTATTTTGGCCGATCCCCAGAAGTCAATGGACTTTGGAGTCAAGCACCGCTCGATATTCTTCGGTTGCAGATGACTCAATTAGAAAATAAACTGATCCCTGTCAATTCATTTCCAACCTCTCGTCAAAGAAATCAAACCAATATCAATTCTTCATGTCGTTCAACCTTAGTTCCGATCTCTCAAACCAATATCAAGTCTCCTCGCCAGTCAATCACATTTCCGATCTCTCGTCAAAGGAAATCAAACCAATATCAGGTCTCTGTGCCATCCAGTCTTATTTTGGATCTCTCTTTTATAAATATTGTGGATAATCATTTAATAAAGTTAAGGTTTCAGTCAGACTTAATGGTGTTTCCAATCTTAAGTGTTCAAATCAAGTTTCCAATTTTAATGATCTAAAGTTCTATCCGGTGTTTGGTCTCGGCTCAAGCCGATCTCATGGTTACAATGTTCTTCCGACCTCTTATACTTAGCTTAATAATCGCTGTTAAGTTAAATGTCCCAATACGTTTAAGCAATCAAGCATTCATGCAATTTGGATACTTTCCGAGCTCATCAAGAAATTGAACAGAAGGGATCTCATTTCATATCAAAATAAAATACAAGTCATTCGGCTGGAGGATCACCCCAGCCTGTTCTACATTTCTCTCAGTCTCTCTATCTTCCTCGGGTTCCTCGTCGCTCTCGTCCTCACCCTCTGGGGCGAGCTCGTTCATCCAGGAAAAATCCTCTTGAGGATACCGTTTCTTCAGCTCGGCCTTCCTTAGCTTGAAGCTCTTTATCCTTGGCTTGGAGCTTTTCCTCCTTCTCCCGAAGCTCTTCAGCATAGCGAGCGAGATCGACAGACCAACTAGCCCGAGAGTTTTCGAGTTCCCATTCCATTTCAATGATCCTCTCCTCATAATGCTTCATCTGATCCTCCATTCTGGTGATATACTCGTTAGTAGAGGAGAGCTGAGCTTGTGCGGCAGAGGCATTTTGGACCGCCTTGAGGATCTCCTTCTTCAAGCCATGCGCTTTCTCTCTGAGCATATGCTGGTTTGCAATGGCCTCTAAGCCTAAGCTCATTGTCTGAGCCAAAAGATCATCAAAGCTCTCCTCTGCCAACCGATTCCGATTTTCTTGGAAGCAAATGGAAGCTCCCAGGACTTTGGCTAGGTTGGGGTTTCCCCTTGTAGAGTGGTTCCTTTCCAATGACTGAATCAGAAGTTGTGCGCCCCGGGAAAGTGCCCCTACCGTGGGACCGGAAGACTCCCCTTCTACATGGGAAGAAGTCGGAGGAGGAGGTGGAGGTGGAAGCTCGACCTGTTGAGGAGCCGGGGGAAGGACTTCCACCTCAGGGATCGGTTGTTCTCGAGGCTGGGGGGGAGAGCTCGGGACCTCCATTGATTCACGATGAGGGGTCTGAGCATTGACAGTGGCGGCCCCCTTCATCGCCCTCACTTTTCTAGAAACCTCCCTCTTTCATTTGCAGCTCTCCCTGGTAGCATCATTGCCCGCCATACCTGCACGAAAAAGAAAGTCAGTGAGTTCGCTAAGGTTCGGAGATCAGAGATATGGATAATATCAGGGCCGAGGTCAGAGAGTTGAAACTCGTATTCTTCACCAATAACCAGCCGCATCATCCAATGGTGTAGTTCGGCCATCACTGCGTCTAAGCAATAGTATTTTTGAGTGGACGCCTGAGACTTTAACTCTTTCACCACGGTGTCCTCATCCTTATTTAATGTGATCCTTTTTGGGATCAGAGTGACTATGTGTTGCCAACTCCAGGGGATCCCCTCAAAGCCGTTCCAAATCTTGCTCCTCAAAATAAAAAATCGGTTCTTCCAATTCTTCAATGAAGAAGGAAGATTGGTAAAGAGAGAGCAATGGGGTTTAGCTTGGAAGAACCAGAACTCGTCATCCTTCCTTCGGGTGAGCCTATGTAGCTCGGCAAAAACTTTGGCTGTGGGTTCCAGTCCCTTAGCTCGGCAGAAGCCCCAGAAGGCTATCAGAGTCTACCAGGAGTTCGGATGCACTTAGGCTACGGAGACGTGGTGGAATTTTAGGATGGCTTTGTAAAATTCGTCCAAGGGAAAGCGAAGCCCAGCCTTTAATTGCTCTTCATACACCATGATGAGATCGCCCTCATCAAAGAAATGGTCGGCCCAATGATCGCCATGGCATTTGATCAATTTGAAGGGGTCGATCCGCAGATTGTACTCCTGGCCTATTGATTGGAGATCGGTGTCCCTCAAGACTGAAGGCAGCTCATCAATTGGCAGTTTGTCTCTTCTCAAAGATGCCCCTCTCCTCGGTTTGGCACTCGAACTAGTTACCGGGACAAGGGCTCTACTGCCTTCACCACCTAATCTAATCACGTCACCCTTATCTGAGGTCCACGAAACGTGGATAGAAGACGGACTCACAGCTCTTTAACCTTCGGCGTCGCTCATTTTCAAAGAAACCAAAGATGTTTAACTGAGGAAAGATCAAAACCCTTACTGAAATATGATCGGTGTCGGAGAAACTTAAAGAAACGAAAGAATTTCGGAATCACTCGCAAGGTGCAGAAAATGACATAAGAGAACAACTGACTGACCCTTCCCCTATTTATGCCCGTCTGAGCATTCAATGCTCATAATGTCCCAAGCGACGCATCGGTAAGCGGAATCGGCCTGCTTTTCTAACACGTCGTAGGAGCATTCCAGAAACTCCATAAATAAAATGAGAGGAGATCGGCTGGCTAAAGATCATCGGATTAAGGCAAATGTTCAGAGCTACAGATCGGTATAGGGTAATATAATTAGAAACCAGATCGGATATGCACATCAGAGATTGAAAAATAACCAACGCAATAATAAAAAGATAACTGTCAAAATAGAATTTCATTTCATTTCTAAAAGGTCAGATTACATCATTTGGGTGATCTCAAGAGATTGGGTTACATCATTAAAAACCTTTAAAGTTCAGATTACATCATTTGGGCGATCTCTAAAGATCGGCACTACATTCTACAGAGTAAGGACCTATATTAAAGCCTAGTCTCGTGGCTGAATCAAAAGATGTGTCTGATCAGAAAGCCAACCATAGGCATTGGATAGATGTGCAGCTCAGATGGGGTGACTATGACTCTCATGATGATGGAAGGGGTCATCGTCGATGTCATCCACCAGAATCGAGCTGCAGTCGGGACGCCCGATGTGGTGAGGAGCCAAATGAACTTCAAAGGGTAGTCACCGATTTTAAGAGGGAAATTAGCAGTCTTCTCGCTCGAAATTGGTTCACCGATTAGATCGGTGGACTAACTCGAGATCGACACGATCGATATTCTCGATCTTGATCGGTAAATTAGTCTGGTTCTCTCACTGTCATCAGAGGTGGATATCATCATTCTCCGATCACCGGGATCATAAATTTTCAGTCAAGGAACAAAGTGAACAATCAAAAAAAGATCAAAAGCGGTCACCATGGCTGCAATTTTTGCCGGGGAAACTAGAACAGGAGAAGTGAATGGAAAAAGGAGAAATGGAATATGGGAGAGATGTCCAGCTGAGGCATATATATAGGGGGTTTGAGCATTTATTACTAGCGGAAATCAAACCGGATGCATCAGTAACCAAAGGATTAAATGTTTAGACTGAGACAGCTCGGATAGAGGGGAAGGTTTTAGAATGGGAGAGATCAGAAGAGGGGCCCGATATGAGAGATCAGAAAAGGAGTCATAATAGAGAGATCGGAAGGAATGGGAGATCGGAAAGCAAGGAAAAGATGAGACAATTTCCAATAACCTTCTTCATAATCAGAGCAGAGGTAGTTAAAGCGTTGCAGGCGAGATCAAATCTTCACCTCACGCCTCATTTGCAGAATCGCCACAATGCCGATGCACGCCGATCGCATGACACCTGCTTCGAATCTCCACCGTTGATCTTACTCGTAAGGACAAACTCAGAGCCTTTGGATCAAAAAGGAGAAGACAGGACCGGTGCCTTTTGTTCCTGGCCGTCGAATCCATCATGATAGGAAGATCTTAAGCCGTTGGATTGGAAAAGAGAAAGGATAAATATTCTGAATAGGATTGTAACACCCCTAAGTTCGGTAGTGCGTTCTACTGTTCTGGTGACCAGTGTTGTCCGGACAGCTAGGATGCCTAGAACTACACTTCGATATGAGTGAGGAGACATAAAATAATGAAATACAAGAAAAGAAAATACAAGAAAAACAAAGGAAAAATAATAGCAAAGAAATGTAACCAAGTTAAGCGAGCCGAGAACCCTAGCGATGGGTGACCGCACCGGGAAGTCACGGCGTGGACCATTGACTAGCCCTGGACAGTGGGGAACCTAGGAAAATATTTTTAGGACTCAAATAAATATTTATTGAAGTATAAATATCATTAGAAATATCAAAGAAAAATTAAATAATTAGCACAAAGAAAAGTGAGAAATCGAAAAACGGACAAAACCCGGTGTTACCGAAAAATCGGGAATGTAACCCAAACAGAAGCATTGTGGTCATTTGACATCCTGAGTTGTCTTTTGACCTAAATTTCCATTAAAAATAAATAATATTACACTTGGAAAATATAATGAAAAATTAATTTAGGGGTACCTAATGTAAATAGCAAAAATGGAGGGTAAATGGAGTAATTATCAATTAAAACATATAATATGATTTAATTTATGTGAGTGGACCACTAAGGATTATAATATGCATTAAGTGGGCAGATTACTCCACTCACACTTAATCTTTAACCTTTCAAGACCACCATTGCCGAAATGAAAACCTTAGAAACCTCCATTGCCGCTTGTGATTCAAGCTTCATCATCTCCTCCATTTCACCTCCAAACACCAAGGTTTCTTCATTAAAGTTTATCCCCACATCACAAGGAAGAGTTTGATAGCAATTTTAAGAAGTTTTGGTGAGGTTTTGAAGAATTTCCAAAGTGGTAAGTTTGTGTTTTTTATTATTGTTTAATTAAAGTTTGTAAGGCTGTTATGGGTGTTTGATTTATGGAGAAATTTTTGAGGTTTGATGTTGAATGGGGATGTGTACTTTTGGCAGCCATGGAAACAGTTTGAAGGCAGTTTATTTTTGCTTATAAATGATGAATTAAATGATTGATTAAATGTATATTGTGTAGGAAATTGTTTGGGTGATGTATACTTAGTATATGTAAATGTGAATTGAAATTTGAAGCTTGGAAATTAATGGATTGTAAATGCACTAATGCGGCAGGTTGTTGACTCTTGAAGAATGCTGGAATTCATGCTTGGTTTATGGTATATTAATGTTGACTTGTGTTGGATGTTATGGCAGTTTGAGTGTATATATGATGGTGTGAAGTTGGATATGAAAAAAATGTTATGGTTAGGTGCTTGAATTGTTGTAATTGAGTTAAAAAATTCTGCATTTTATGGTATTTGTTGAATGTAATTGTAAGCTGCCAAAATGACCTATAATATGTTGTAAATTATGTTTCGGTTATGGCACAACCAGAATTGACTTGAATGTTGAGTTTGGTAAGTGTTAGGAGTGATCCTTGATGTGTATGAAAGAAATGCAATAAGGCAGTTTGAGTTTTAGGCCTAGAACTTTGAGTGTGTGGCTCCAATTGGTATGAGACCAATTGGAGGTGAAACTAGGCACAAAATGTGCCAACTTTCATGAAGGAAGCTTGCCAAAATTCTGCTTGCAAGGTAGCTTGAAAAATGACCAAATCCGGATTAAGTGCAATTGAGGCCTTAAAATTGACCATTTGGGCAGCAGTTAGTGTTTAGGCCATAACTCACTCAAAATAGGTCCAATTGACATGATATTTTGACCATGAATCGCTAAGACCCATATCTACAAGTCTTATGAAGACACCAAAGCCCATAAATGACCATAAGCAAGTCAAACAGCTTGCACAAGTTCGGGTCCAAAAACTGGCCTAACCTAAAATGACCTAAAGTGACCTAAGTGACCAATTTTGATGCAATTTGACCAGCAATAGTAAAATGACCATAACTTGGTCTACATAACTCAGAATGACCTGAAATTTTTCCCCGCGTTCCACAAGACATAGATCTACAAGTTTGTAGTTTTGACCAAAACCCGAAAATGAGGGAACTAGGTCGTCCGGCTAGGTCAAACTAGTATCCGGGAATCCAGCAAATTGCAAGAAAATGCAAGATATATGGAAATGAATTTGGTAACATATACCAACCCTAAAAGACTATCGAATGTGACATATTGGTAACCTTAAAACCTAATTCACCTAGAATGCATCGAGGGTCGACATATTAGGTTGACTAAGCAAATAATAGAATTCAGTAAATTAATTATCAAGCATTATCATTAGATACAGTTTAATTAAGTACTGAAACACTTCAAATTGTGTTTCTCAGTTAGCAAAGACTCAGGGAAAGGGAAGGAAACACTGAGTCAAGACCAGGAGACAGATATCAGAGGTTTGTGCACAACAGTTATTTCTTTTGAATTTTTCAATTGAAATAAATTATGACTATTTGTATATTATTGTTTTTAATTATGGAAATGTGTTTGAATGGATACTTATTGCTTGAAAAGCATTGTAAATGGTTTGAAACTGTGGAAAAAATTATTTAGTGTGATTTGTGAAAATTGAAGTTACATATGAATTGTGTTGCCATTTTGTGAATGAAATTATGACTTTGGAAATTTATTGGATTCTCACGAATCATTTGAATAAAATATTTAGAATTGATTTTGTGTTCACACTTAGCATGACAGTATCGTATCATTCCTTCCCCATTTATGGGGTTGTGATCGTTTATTTTCCTTCTCCATTTATGGAGTCGTGATCGTTTATTTTTCTCCCTCTCTGGTTTACTAGTTGAGGTGATCGAATGAGTACTCATTATATAGCTAGCTGCCTTCCTCATTGATTTCGATTAGTGGGGTTGTGATTGCTTTGTCGTGGTGTACAACGCGGTATTGATCGGAAATTTTGTGTCATGGCTTAAGTTGTGAATGAATTGGCAACACTGTATTCTTAAATTATTCGACTAAATTGTGTTATTATGCGATTTGATAATTTGTGAAATGGAGTTTAAATTCTTATTGACATTCACTGTATTTTGAATTTAACCATGTTTTGACTATTGAGATTTATTGTGATATTGTGAATTGGAGTTTAAATTCTTATTGACATTCACTGTCTTTTATATTTAACTATGTTTTGATTACTGAGATTTAATGTGATTTGTGTTAAATTCCTTATGACACTCATTGTCTTGAATTTAACTATGGTTTTATGTATCCATCATTTATATGATTTATGAAATTTGTTTTAAAGTTGTATTTGTTAATGTTGTGCACCACTGAGACATTGTTTCAGCGATAGCTTTCCATTGCTGTCGCAGGTAGACAGACGGACAGGGCAGCAGACTAGGCTGCTAGTGCATTCAGCGAGAGATCATTGGGTATATTGAGTATACCACATTTTGCATTTTGTACTGTAATGTATATTCACTGTATGTATATATTGTTCTTGGTTTTGAGTAGTTGTAAATTAAAATTGTACATTGAAGTTGTAAAGTAAATTATGAGTATTTTGACTTGTAAAAATTGTATTATCTTTCTTTTATCTCAGTCTTTGAAAAATTATTGTGGATTTGAGTTGAAAAAGAAATTGTGTTGTTTAACTGTTGAAGTGGAGATGGAGAATTATATTGAAGTGCTTTTATAGGTTTTCAAGAACTGCTTTATCCAAAATACAGATGGCATTCTCGCCAAAATGTTTACGTAAATTACTAATAGTCTAAATGTGTTAACTGTTCAAGTCATTCATAAAAAGTTTTTAACACTGTAAATAGTGCTCACCATCAGAAATGAAGTAAGAAAAGTTTTAAAATCCCTTGTAGTGTATTTAATGGGTTATCAGTAGACGAAGTTGGTAATTCATTAGGTATACTACGGGATCATGTTATGCCTTACAGAGGGGTAGGGTGTGACATGTTTTAGTGGTATCAGAGCAAAGTTTTTAAATTCTGTTTTCACATGTTATTTGAATATTCTTTCTTCATAGTACAACTGCTCAATATCATTGTTTGATACATACAGTACATTACATTATAAATATGCACTAACGGGAGGAAATCTCCTTGTGTTAATTGTTCAGGAGGTCTAAGATCCTCGAATTGACTATGGAAGAGGGTGATCGTTCAGTCGATCAATCTATTGAGGCTGAGGTGCAAGGGGATGCCCCAGCCCTACACAATGTCAGTGGTTCAGCAGCACCAGCCCCCGCAGTACCGCAGTTTCCTGCTCAGTTCGCTCAGCAGATGGCTGCAATGTTCCAATAAATGGCTGGTAATGTGCCTACTCAAGTCCCAATACAGACACCAGTGGTACAACCACAGTCTTCTGCTAGGCAGTATGACAAATTGATGAAATATGGGGCTACAGATTTCAAGGGGACAGTAGATCCTCTAGAGGTAGAACAATGGTTAGAGAGGATGGATAGGGTATTTAAGAAACTGCATTGCATAGAGGAGCTAAGATATGAATACTCAGTATCTTTGCTACAGGGGGATGCTTATGACTGGTGAAAAACCATTCCCCACAGTCTGGTAGAACTTGCAGTGCTAACATGGAATGACTTTCTCAGGGAATTCAGATAAAAATATGTCCCTGATGCTTATGTATACCAGAAGCTACAAGAGTTCCTAAGTCTGAAATAGGGAAGTAGATCAGTGGCTGAGTATGAAAGAAAATTTTCCCGCCTGAGCCATTATGCAGTAAGTTTACTTGCTACCAGCAGGGAGAGATGCAAGAGGTTTGAAACTGGCTTGAAGCCCAGTATCAGATTACAAGTGGTCAGATTCAAATACACTAACTTCTCTGAACTTGTTTCTCAAGCCCTAGAGTTGGAAAGAATTGAGTCTGAAGCAACTCCTGAGAAAAAAAAAAATCAGAGAAGACAGAGAAAGAGTGAAAATCAGTAGAACAGAGTTCCAGTGGTCCTACTGGAAAGAGGAAGAACTATGGGGGACACAGCAGAGGTGGCAAGAAGTCTAGTAGGGGAAGACATTCAGGACAGAAACCTCCTCTATCTGGTCAGCAGAGTACCAGAGGTTCCTACCATTCCCGCCAATGTGAAACTTATGGAAGATATCATGGTGGGATATGCTATAAGGCTGTTGGAGCCTGTTATAACTGTGGAGGCACATGACACTTTGCCAAGGACTACACCAGTAGTCACAGAGTTGGACCACCTCCTACTTCTGCAGAAGGGTCAGTTCAGAGCCTTGCCACCAGAAGTTCACAACCACCCAGCAGAGGTCGAGGCAGGGGTAGAGGTAGCCCAGCAGGCAGCCAAGGCACAGTGAAACATTCAGAGCAAGATAGTGCTCCAGTCAGAATCTATGCAATGAGACAGAGAGAAGAGGCCGAGACATCTGATGTTGTGGCTGGTACCTTCTCAACTTTTAATCAAGATGTGTTTGTGTTATTTGATCCGGGTTCTACCCATTCTTATGTGAGTGCTAGCATCATTGATTGCATTGCTGTTCCATGTACAAAAATGGACTTTGAGGTGCTAGTAACAAGTCCGTTAGGACAGGAGGTCAGGGTTAATAGAATGTATAGGGATTGTCCTTTGGTGATCCAAGGACACACTTTTCTGTCTGATTTCATTGAAGTGCCCTTCAGAGATTATCATGTCATCTTGGGCATGGATTGGTTAACCAGGCATCATGCCATGATTGACTGTAGGGTGAAGACAGTCACTTTTGGCCTCCCTCAGTACATTCATGTGGTAATACATGGGGAGAGGCAGTTATTGCCATCAAACGTCATTTCGGCTGCACTAGCCTGAAAAATGATTAGAAAGGGGTGTGAAGCATACTTGGCACATGTGGTAGACACCCAAGTGGGGAGTCCAGCATTGAGGGACATCCCTACAGTATATGACTTTCTAGATGTGTTTCCTAATGAATTGCCAGGATTACCTCCGAAAAGAGAGGTGCAGTTTGAAATTAATGTTATGCCTGGTGTGGATCCAATCTCTATAACACCATATAGAATGGCCCCAGCAGAGTTGAAGGAGTTGAAGGTACAGTTGCAAGAACTACTTGAAAAGCTTCATTCGCCCTAGTGTGTCACCATGGGAGCACCAGTATTGTTTGTTAAGAAGAAGGATGGCACTCTTCGTTTATGTATTGTTTGACCTGGAGTCTGAATGCTTTTATGTTAGTGTTAGAATTATATGTTCTGTTGTTATTCCTTTATAGGGAAATAAATTTTGATGCATTAGTGATTAGTCCTTTAGGATAAGGATTGTGATAATAAGTGAAATTAGTTTTGGAAGAGATTATCAGCGAAAAGTATTTTCTGACACACCATAAATTATAAAGCTAATTGGCAAGCCTACTTAATGTAAGGCAAGAGGACGTAAAAGTAAGATGCAGTAATGGAATTGCCCTAAATGAGGGCAAGGATGTTACTGTTAGTAATTGCTAATGGATATTGTAATCAGAATAAGTTCAGATATCAGTGAATTCGAAAAGGATAAAAGATAGGTGTAACACCCCTCACCCAACTACAGTGTAGCCGAGCAAGGCGTGTTACATTCGGTGCCGGAGCACCCTAACTTATCTTACTTTATTTTTTTTTAAATAATAATTTTGAATTCATTTAATTTAATATCAATTATTTTTCAATGGAGAAACCAGCGGAGTTTCCCCTATTTTATTATCGTTCGGCGTATTTCAATATTCACCTGTTTGAAATTCAACAATATTTCTAAAATAAAATCTTATCCATGCTAATCATAATTATCTCATCAATCATTCTCATAATTTTCTCATATTTCAAATCTCATCCATACATTTCAATTTCATAATCATTTTCATACATTTCCATTCATACTCAATTCATATGTAAACATTCTCAAATTATATAAGCAAAATTTTTAAATTTCCTTAATTTACATAATATACAAATTAATTACAATTTGCTAATTTATATTACAATATAAGAAATAAATAACATACACAAAATACATGATATGCTTAATGTGAGCCCTATCTACATGTATTGCTGAGGAGGTGACAACCTTGAACGCTCTGCAGATCAGAACTCCAAAATCTCTGTTTAGTATTTCTTTGGGCTTTAACTTGACTGCAATGAGGAAACAATTCCATCGCGCTAAGCATTGCTGCTTAGTGGTGCAATAATATAACAAGGAAATAATATACAAATAAAGATAGAAATAATACATAATTTAAATGATTAAGATTTATTTATACTTCACATGCGGTTTCTAAAATTTTTATGTTTTATCCTAATTTAGTCTTCTTTGAAAGTGTTTATTTCGCCAATGTACAGTAATAATGTACAAAAAAAAATGATCTGAAAATAATAAATTTATGCTTATATTATTATATAAGTCACATTTGCAATATTTATTTATGTTATAATTTTCTTCGCTAATCTTTTAGCACTTTCTCTATACTTGCTAGGTTGTCTCAGATTATTTCATAATAAGTAAATTTTAATATCGGTCCAGTTCATTTCGATTCTTTCTAATAAATAACTATTCTAATTTATTTTAGGTCATCTTACTCATTTATTTAATTTCAAATATTTTTTTTATTACTAATATTCTTAACTTATTTCAATAAATTTCACTGTCCGAGTAACCTATGACAGGCTGACTAAACTGGATAACAGCTCGTTGGCACTAGACACCGCGGTGCCTCGGGCCGTCATACCATGGGACGCAGAACGTCAACCACGTATGCAGTCAGTATGGCTAAAAAGCCATGATAACACATAATGGGGCATAAAAGCCATGAATGTTGGCATAAAGCCATGAATACAGGCATAAAGCCATGAATACGGGCATAAAGCCATGAATATAGGCACAAAGCCTTTCCTTTCGCAGTACTGCTAAAACAATACCCTATTGGCATGCCAAACTATCCAATCTGACACACATGTCTAGGCAATACAAGGGCACATAATATCATTAAACATTAATATATTGTGTTTTATGACTTCATTATTTCGTGATAAATTTCAATTATAATTCATACATTCATTTGATCATTTATATGATTACAATTCACATCAATTATCCTTTTATACCATTGTACTCAAAATACTTCTCCTCTCTACAATAATGAGAACTAATGTCTCTTTCATACATTAATATGGTTCATTTATTCATTCATTATGTTATTCATATTAATCACAATTCTAAACAATGGTTCACATGTACCATTGTATTCAAAACATTTTCCCTTTTCTTATTTATACATTCAAGAATCTACTTATGTAATTACAAATTTTATATTTCAAGTTGAATTATTAATATTTTATGAATTCCATTTGTGATGGGCATATAAGCCCTAACTATCTATTCACATCAATTAGGTGACTTATTTTTCATGTTTCAACTAATCCATAAACATTTCATGGATTTCAATTTTATGGCCTTAATTCCTTTTTAACAATTTTTTACTAGGATGCATAGTCTACATTTGTCATACAATTCTAAGCATTTAAGCTTAGAATTGGTTCTAGGTTTTCATCTTAATTTACTAATCATTTTGATTACTATTCACCTTACTAGTCAACCAAAATGTTGACTTTTTCATACTTAGTGGATATATTAATTCTAATTACACCAAGATCCCACATTTTGAGGTTTACATTTGCTAGTATTAATTGCCAATTGCAATTTAAAGTCCCCTAGATGCATTTCTAATTTCAAATTTTGAATTTCAAGTTTTGGTGTCACTATTCACCTCATTGGTCAACAAAAATGTTGACTTTTGGATAGAAAATAGGTACATTGGTTTTAGCACCCCCAATATACCACATTTTACATTTAAAACTTGTTGGAATTAACCACCAAATCCATTTCTAAACCTAAAACCAAGAGAGTAGAATTTTCAGTTTTTGTGACCCAATTTTCCTATTCCATTGGGTCCTGTTGCAGTGGGATTTGAGAAAATGGTAAACATGAAAGTTGTTCCTTATTTTGTCTAGTTGAATTTCCCTTTTTGAATCACTCCATTTGGAGTTTTGTAGCTCCAGATATGGTCCAAAAACCACAGCTGGCCGGATTTCAATTCTGCAGAATTTACCAAATCTACAGTACCATGAACAGTGATTTCCACTGCCTTGTTGGATGGGTTCTGGCCATAATTTGGGGTAGGTTTCTTCATGAAAGTTGTTTGTCTATGTCTTATCTTGTTGCTGTAAAAAGTTCAGGTCAATTAACCATTTCTACAGTGAGTTATGGGCAAATGAATAGTTACTGTTCATTTGGTCATTTCTGCAGGTGCTGTTGCAGGGTATCCGGATTGGGGCCAACTTTTGGTCAACTTTCTTTGGTCTTTTGGGCATGGTTTCTTCAGCAAAATTGTGCCATTATAAGTCTAGTTTCATTTCCAATTGGCCAAACACAAATTGGACCTATACAGCCAAAGATATGGCAGTCCAAACAGGCTGGACTCACGGCCTTATTGCTGCTGTCACTAGGCAGCCTACCAATTGGGTTTGTAACACTTTAGTTCACTTCAAATTATGATTAACTTGCCTCAAATGGTCACTAATTGACCATTAGGATGTTCACTCACCATTTCACAAGCAAAGTCCAAGTTTCTCTCCCAAAACCCTAGCTCAAATTCAAGGTTCACACAACACACACCAATTAAACATACTAATCACACTTCTCATCATAACCAAGCAAGTTATCCATTTTATTTGCAATAAAGCACTTCAAATCCTACTCCTACACAAGCTGGCTGGATTCTTAGTCTAACATATATCCATCAATTTCATCATTTATCATGTAATCCTAGTGTAACTCACTTTATTTTCATCATTTATCATGTAATTCTAGTGTAATTCACTTTATTTTCATCATTATAAGAGGAAGAAGTAAGAATTTAGCACTAACCTTAGGAGGGCAGAATTTTCTCTTAGCCAAACTTTAATTTTCCTTCACTTTCTTGGCAGCCAATCACTTACTCAAGATGTAATATTAAATTTTTATGAAGGAAGGTAGGGATTTTATGGTGAAAAATTCAAAGTTAGCAAGGTGTAATGAAGGATAACAATGGTGGAAATGGGAGAGGTGGCTACTGGCTGGTTTTGGGAGAGAAGATGCAAATTTTGTTTTTCAATTTTTGTCTCAATTATCTCCTTTTAAAGTGCTTGTTGAAATTTGATTGGTGGAGGGCATTGCAATGACATCATGTGATGTCATTATTCTCAATTTCTTTCATTTTTCTTTTCTTTTCTTTTCTACTCATTTTCAATTCAATTTTTAGCAATATTAATTCATATTTTATGTCATAATAATTATTTACTCAACTGTACAAGTCGGCCAAAAATCGTCTCTGAAGGCGAAATGACCAAAATGCCCTCCGTTTGGCTTAACGGGTCAAAATTGTCTGTACCGATTGTAAAATTTTTCTAAATATTTTCTTGGCATTCTAATGCCATAGGAACCTCAATGACCCTTCTCTGGAGTCCCAAAAATTATTTTATGAATTTTTCCCTGGTCTAGGGCTCCTCGTTGCGAGAACCGCAACTTCCCTCTGGGTTACCTATCGCTTGGGCACCGGCTCATTTGACTTGGTTGTATTTTATTTCTAAAATTTTTCCTAAATTTTTCTTATTAATATTTGAGTTAATTTTGGTTCTTGACTTTAGTTTAAATATTTTTCCGGACGTTTTAGCTGTCCGGACTGACACCGGTCACCGGAACAGTAGAATGTACGGAGTTGCTACCGGGAGGGTGTTACAATAGGAAAGTTTGATCTATTGGAATGTATCGTAGTAACTATGCAATGTTCTTGATGTTTATACTGTAAGCTGCAGATTACAGTACTAACTTGAGATTATTGTGTAGAGCTACGTACTACCCGATAGTACACCTAGATGAGAATAGTTGCCAACGGCATCTGTTTTGGTATAGTTATGCTAGGACAGAATTTAATTGTTAGGAATAAGTTTGAAAATCCTACTTAGGGATCTAAAACTCAAAAGTTAGAATATCGAAAGGTTATAATTCAGTACAAAAGGAAGTAAGTTATAGAATATTGATAGATAAAAAGAGTTATGGAAGTAGAGATTTGAACAGTTGATTCATATATAACAAAGAAATATTACGAATGTGAGGAAGACTATGGACTAGAATGGTCAGAGGACCAATGACTAGATAAATAATTCTAACATGACCTCAAGGGTCATTCAAAAAGGAACATGAACCGAAATATTAGATAGCACAATGGTAAGAGGAGATTGGTGTTATCCAAACAAATTAAACGTTGTATTAGATTAAAAGTCTTATACAAATTTGAGGAAAAGAAGATTATACGATCATATAGAAAGGAGAAAATAAACGTATGACTATTGTAAGATGGCTATTGGGTAAAATTTCGTGGACGAAATTTATTTTAAGGGGGGGAGAATTGTAACACCCATAAGTTCGATAGTGCGTTCTACTGCTCCGGTAACCAGTGTTGTCCGGACAGCTAGGATGCCTAGAACTACACTTTGATATGAGTGAGGAGACATAAAATAATGAAATACAAGAAAAGAAAATACAAGAAAAACAAAGAAAAAATAATAGCAAAGAAATGTAACCAAGTTAAGCGAGCCGAGAACCCTAGCGATGGTGATCAGACTGGAAGTCACGGTGTGGACCGTTGACTAGCCCTGGACCGCGGGGAACCTTGAAAAATATTTTTAGGACTCAAATAAATATTTATTGAAGTATAAATATTATTAGAAATATCAAAGAAAAATTAAATAATTAGTACAAAGAAAAGTGAGAAATCGAAAAACGGACAAAACCCGGTGTTACCGAAAAATTGGGAATGCAACCCGAACAGGGGCATTGTGGTCATTTGACATCCTGAGTTGTCTTTTGACCTAAATGTCCATTAAAAATAAATAATATTACACTTGGAAAATATAATGAAAAATTAATTTAGGGGTACCTAATGTAAATAGCAAAAATGGAGGGTAAATGGAGTAATTATCAATTAAAACATATAATATGATTTAATTTATGTGAGTGGACCACTAAGGATTATAATATGCATTAAGTGGGCAGATTACTCCACTCACACTTCATCTTCAACCTTTCAAGACCACCATTGCTGAAATGAAAACCTTAGAAACCTCCATTGCTGCTTGTGATTCAAGCTTCATCATCTCCTCCATTTCACCTCCAAACACCAAGGTTTCTTCATTAAAGTTTATCCCCACATCACAAGGAAGAGTTTGATAGCAATTTTAAGAAGTTTTGGTGAGGTTTTGAAGAATTTCCAAAGTGGTAAGTTTGTGTTTTTGATTATTGTTTAATTAAAGTTTGTAAGGATGTTATGGGTGTTTGATTTATGGAGAAATTTTTGAGGTTTGATGTTGAATGGGGATGTGTACTTTTGGCAGCCATGGAAACACTTTGAAGGCAGTTTATTTTTGCTTATAAATGATGAATTAAATGATTGATTAAATGTATATTGTGTAGTAAATTGTTTGGGTGATGTATACTTAGTATATGTAAATGTGAATTGAAATTTGAAGCTTGGAAATTAATGGATTGTAAATGCACTAATGCGGCAGGTTGTTGACTCTTGAAGAATGCTAGAATTCATGCTTGGTTTATGGTATATTAATGTTGACTTGTATTGGATGTTATGGCAGTTTGAGTGTATATATGATGGTGTGAAGTTGGATATGAAAAAAATGTTATGGTTAGGTGCTTGAATTGTTGTAATTGAGTTAAAAAATTCTGCACTTTATGGTGTTTGTTGAATGTAATTGTAAGCTGCCAAAATGACCTATATTATGTTGTAAATTATGTTTAGGTTATGGTACAACCAGAATTGACTTGAATGTCGAGTTTGGTAAGTGTTATGAGTGATCCTTGATGTGTATGAAAGAAATGCAATAAGGCAGTTTGAGTTTTAGGCCTAGAACTTTGAGTGTGTGGCTCCAATTGGTATGAGACCAATTGGAGGTGAAACTAGGCACAAAATTTGCCAACTTTCATGAAGGAAGCTTGCCAAAATTCTGCTTGCAAGGTAGCTTGAAAAATGACCAAATCCGGATTAAGTGCAATTGAGGCCTGAAAATTGACCATTTGGGCAGCAGTTAGTGTTTAGGCCATAACTCACTCAAAACAAGTCCAATTGACCTGATATTTTGACCATGAATAGTTAAGACCCATATCTACAAGTCTTATGAAGACACAAATCCCAGAAATGACCATAAGCAAGTCAAACAGCTTGCACAAGTTTGGGTCCAAAAACTAGCTGAACCTAAAATGACCTAAAGTGACCTAAAGTGACCAATTTTGATGCAATTTGACCAGCAATACTAAAATGACCATAACTTGGCCTATATAACTCAGAATGACCTGAAATTTTGCCTCGCATTCCACAAGACAAAGATCTACAAGTTTTTAGTTTTGACCGAAACCCGAAAACTGAGGGAACTAGGTCGTCTGGCTAGGTCAAACTAGTATCCCAGAATCCAGCAAATTGCAAGAAAATGCAAGATACATGGAAATGAATTTGGTAACATGTACCAACCCTAAAAGACTATCGAATGTGACATATTGGTAACCTTAAAACCTAATTCACCTAGAATGCATCGAGGGTCGACATATTAGGTTGACTAAGCAAATAATAGAATTCAGTAAATTAATTATCAAGCATTATCGTTAGAGACAGTTTAATTAAGTACTGAAACACTTCAAATTGTGTTTCTCAGTTAGCAAAGACTCAGGGAAAGGGAAGGAAACACTGAGTCAAGACCAGGAGACAGATATCAGAGGTTTGTGCACAACAGTTTTTTCTTTTGAATTTTTTAATTGAAATAAATTATGACTATTTGTATATTATTGTTTTTAATTATGGAAATGTGTTTGAATGGATACTTATTGCTTGAAAAGCATTGTAAATGGTTTGAAACTGTGGATAAAATTATTTAGTGTGATTTGTGAAAATTGAAGTTACTTATGAATTGCGTTGCCATTTTGTGAATGAGATTATGACTTTGGAAATTTATTGGATTCTCACGAATCATTTGAATAAAATGTTTGGAATTGATTTTGTGTTCACACTTAGCATGACAGTATCGTATCATTCCTTCCCCATTTATGGGGTTGTGATTCTTTATTTTCCTTCTCCATTTATGGAGTCGTGATCGTTTATTTTTCTCCCTCTCTGGTTTACCAGTAGAGGTGATCGGATGAGTACTCATTATATAGCTAGCTCCCTTCCTCATTGATTTCGATTAGTGGGGTTGTGATTGCTTTGTCATGGTGTACAACGCGGCATTGATCGGAAATTTTGTGTCATGGCTTAGGTTGTGAATGAATTGGCAACACTGTATTCATAAATTATTCGACTAAATTGTGTTATTATGTGATTTGATAATTTGTGAAATGGAGTTTAAATTCTTATTGACATTCACTGTATTTTGAATTTAACCATGTTTTGACTATTGAGATTTATTGTGATATTGTGAATTGGAGTTTAAATTCTTATTGACATTCACTGTCTTTTGAATTTAACTATGTTTTGATTACTGAGTTTTAATGTGATATTGTGTTAAATTCCTTATGACACTCATTGTCTTGAATTTAACTATGCTTTTATGTATCCATCATTTATATGATTTATGAAATTTGTTTTAAAGTTGTATTTGTTAATGTTGTGCACCACTGAGACATTGTCTCAGCGATAGCTTTCCATTGCTGTCGCAGGTAGACAGACGGACAGGGCAGCAGACTAGGCTGCTAGTGCATTCAGCGAGAGATCATCGAGTATGTTGAGTATACCACATTTTGCATTTTGTACTGTAATGTATGTTCATTGTATGTATATATTGTTCTTGGTTTTGATCAATTGTAAATTAAAATTGTACATTGAAGTTGTAAAGTAAATTATGAGTATTTTGGACTTGTAAAAATTGTATTATCTTTCTTTTATCTCAGTCTTTGAAAAATTATTGTGGATTTGAGTTGAAAAAGAAATTGTGTTGTTTAACTGTTGAAGTGGAGATGGAGAATTAAATTGAAGTGCTTTTACAGGTTTTCTAAAGAACTGTTTTATCCAAAATACAGATGGCACTCTGCCAAAATGTTTACAGAAATTACTAATAGTCTAAATGTGTTAACTGTTTCAAGTCAGTTCACAAAAAGTTTTTAACACCTGTAAATAGTGCTCACCACTGTAAAATGAAGTAAGAAAAGTTTTAAAATCCCTTGTAGTGTATTTAATGGGTTATCAGTAGACGAAGTGGGTAATTCGTTAGGTATACTACGGGATCATGTTATGCCTTACAGAGGGGTAGGGTGTGACAAGGATCTCAACCGTCCATTCTTATTCTCTTCAATTGTCAGGCATCAGATCATGTCCTTTTGAATCCAAACCTTCCATCTCCCCAAAAGAGATCCTGACTCTTCATTAGGAGCACCCATTCCCTATAAATAACTGCATGCAATACTGTTGAAGGGGACAAAAAAAAGGTGGTAATTATAGTGGAGAAGCTCTGAAATTTGATTCAGCCTTGCTACTTTGCTATTTTAAGCTTTCGAAATAGAGAAACTTCAGAAACCAGTTTTCTTAAGTATCTCCATTGAAAGAGTGTTGGACCTTGAAACTCTTCATTTTCAGTTTGTTCACTACTCTGCGATACCATTTCTCAGTTCAGTTTCGTCTTCATCATCTTAATATCAACATTTTATTCTCCAAGCCTAATCTCATTTTAACCCGGTCACTATCATTTCGGCTCAACTGCATTCTAACTTGGTACTTGTTATTTCAATGTAAGCACTAGTCCCTAAACTATTAGCTCGCAACTCTACAATATTTGTGGCTCCACAGTTAGTTCAATAGACTCAAATCCCCACACGTAAGTGTCTAGACCATTGCTTTATCAAATGTTCGCGTTTTATTTTCTTTGTTCTCATGCTCATAATTTTCATTAAGATCAGTTATGCTAAAGAGCCCCACGTAGATAGTTATTCTCTTGAGTTTACCTTTTATTCATCAGTTCATGTTATTTATTTGTTCTTAGCTTTTATTACCTTCAAATATAGGTGTTCTGGTTATGGGTAGAGTGTAGGTAGTCTAATAAAACGTTGGTAGCTGCATCTTAACACGAGACTTTCTTTAAACAAATAAAAATAATAAAAGTTTGAATAATAAATCGGAGGAAAAAGTTATGAAGTCGAACCACTAAATGAGCTCAGGAGATAACCTGGTATAGTGGGGATCGATATAAGATCAGATCCCAGACTAGTAAACGAAAGAGATCGGACATTGCCTGCCAAAGAGTACTGGTAAGGCAATCACAAAGGGGATCGACAAAAACTCAGTCTAGTATCCCCTCCCTAGTTATAAGGCATCAATGGGTTAAGAGAAGCCTCGCTTGGGTTCCTAGCGTCTTCAGGCGCTAGAACCTTTAATCTAAGGTTCTCACGATATTCGATCGTAATAAATATTTTAAGAGATCGGGAGAGAATTCTTACCTGATTCTCATCCAAAATTTAAACAAAACACGGAGATCAGAGGAGAGTTCTTATCCGAGATCCTTCTTTAAAATCCTAAACTGAATACTTTAAGAGGTCGGGGGAAAGTTCTTACCCGGTCCTCATTCAAACAAAAACATGAAAATCGGAGGAGAGTTCTCATCCGGGATCCTTT